>NC_050198.1:78683411-78983411 GCF_004126475.2 Phyllostomus discolor | reverse complement strand
GAAACACAAAATCAAATGAGTTTATGCACTCCTGTGTTCATAGCAGTGCTATATGAAATAGCCAAGAATTGGAAACTGCCTAAGTGCCCATTGATACATGAGTGGATAAAAAAAACAACAACTATGGTACATTTATCTGCAATGGAATACTATACAGCAGTAAAAAGAAGGAGTTCTTACCTTTTGTGACAGCATAAATGGAAATGCAGGCTATTATGCTAAATGAAATAAGCCAGTTGCTGAAACACAAACACCATATGATCTCACTTATAAGTGGAATGTAACAAGCAAAATAAATTAACCAGCAAAAGAGAACCAGGGACATAGAAATATGGAACAGACTGATAGCTATAAGAGTCTAGGGAGGTGGGGGCTGGTTGAAAGAAGGTGAAGGCATTAGTGAAGAACATATATGCATGACCCATGGTCATAGGCAATGGTGTGGGGATTGTCTGTAGGAATGGGGGATGGGCTCAGTGGAGGGTTTCAAAGGGGGAAAAATTGAAACAACTCTAATAGCATAAACAATAAAATACTTAAATTAAAAAAATAACAAAACCTGGGGCAGTAATAAAAAAAACAAACCTAGGCCCTAAAGATGGCTAACCAATTCCTCCTAAGTGAGTATGGATTTGCCCATGATTATATCAAATACTACCTTGCTAGGTTGTAGGGTGAGGGTTAAGTTTTGAAATGTGGGAGAGTCCAACCTGATGTAGTACCTGTCCATTTTCAGTGAAACTTTCTTTTTAATTGCTCATGCTTAGTGCAAAACCTGATCCATGCTGTGTTCAAGTGACCAGGTGACCATCAATTACAGATCTCCCTAGCAACAGGCCATGCTCCCTCCCCTCCCTTGCAGGTAATTGATGGGCTGGAATGATTAAAGACAATATGCTACATCACTCCCGTAACCAAGAATATTTGAGCACGCAAAGCATTTCAGTCCTTAATTGATAATTCTCATGAGTTGTCCAGACAGAGGCCATTTATATATTTGGTGCCCTCATTTTTCTTTTCTCCTTGGGGTTTGTTGCTGCAGCTGGTAGGGCCATTAGACCTTTCTCCCTGCTGGTGAGTTCTTGCTTACAGCTTTTTAATTTGTCAGAACAGAAACCTCAAACACACAGTGGACAGTAGGACAAAACAGTCAGGCAGGAGGGTATCTTGGAACCAGCAATACCTACTTGGTCAGGCAGAGGCTTTGGGGATGACCTAACTCTTGGTATATGAACAAGCTGAACCAGACCAATGGTAAGATATCAATAACAGTTATAATAACATCAATAGCAGTTATCATTATTGTTACAATTATAACAATTATAATATAACTATCATTGCTTGATCACCTACTCTGTGCTGGGATGTTCAGATTTGTTTGTTATTTCATTTAACAGATGTAAGAATCTTGTATGGTATGTATCATCATCCCTGCTTTGTCCATTGCTATCCAGCTAAAGTGTTGCAGAGCCTGGATTCAGCCTAAAGTCTATTTCTGTCCAAAACACATGCTCTTTTAATTAGACCATACTGCTTATTCAGAAAATATCATGCAGTGGACATATTGTCTTTGGAATTCTCTGGAAGCAGAATTGGTTTGAGGGCAAGATCAACAAAATAGCTGTTCAAGGCATGAGGATATAAGGGGTATTGACACCATACTGGAATATTTGGAACTGTGGAGCCAATTAACTCAGATTTCCACATATGAATGTATATATTATTGGTTCCACCACAACTAAAGCAGATACAGACTTTGAAAGAAAATAAAAATAACCTATTACCATATTTAAGATATATCTGTTGAGTAATTTTGCAATACATGTACAAGTTGAGTGAAGCACAAGAAGCCTTGCCACCAATTCTCAGAAAGTCAGTTGACTAAGGTGACAGTAGCAGTTAGTTGAACATCTGAATGAAGATAAACATGTGCTAGTGCTGTGTGCCACAAATGAGTGAGTTATGTTCCTGTGTAAATTTTAAACACTTTTAATATGCCTCACAATAAATTTTATGGTCCAAATATTGCCTTTAATATATCCCTTAATTTGAACATAAAGAGGCACTGATTTTATTAATAGAAAACCAATTATTTCTTTTGAGATTTCTTCTGCTCTCTGCCCTTCTGATGCTCCTCCTTCTCCTTCTACCTTTTCCTTCCCTTCCCCCTTCTTCTTCCACTGCATTTTCACAGCAGTGTGCCTCAGCATTGCAGCCACATTAGTGATTGCAGACCCTACTTAATTTTTATGATATGAATTTAGGCATCTCCATTTGGGAAATTGGAACAGTTTTCTGTCATGGCAGTGGAGAAACCATACTGCATGAGTATTACAGAAGAAAAAAGTCCATAAGCATGGAAAATGTGTTCTTGGAAAAGGAGCCAATAGGTGCTCCAGTAGCATTCTGCTCCTCGCAAAGCAAGGCTTTGATAGTGTTAATGGTGTGGATGCAAGAATGGTAAAATATTTGCAAATCAGTAAATGTAATACATCACATAAACAAAAGAGAAAAATCACATGATCATATCAATCTATAGGGAAAAAGCAGCTGATAAAGTGCAGCACAAATTTATGATAAAAACACTCAGCAACGTGGGAGTAGAGGAAGCAATTTATATATTCAATGCAATCTCTATTAAAATACCAATGACATATTTCATAGATATAGAGCAAACATTTCAAAAATTTATGTGGAACCATAAATGACCCCAAATAGCTGCAGCAATTTTGAGAAAGAAGAAAGTAAGAGGGATCACAATGCCTGATATCAAACTGTATTACTAGGCCACTGTAATAAAAACAACCTGGTATTGGCATAAGAACAGACACATAGACCAACATAATAAAGGCTATATATGAAAAACATACAGCCAACATCATACTCAACAGACAAAAACTAAAAGCTTTACTACTAGAATTAGAAACAAGATAAAGATGTCCACTTTCACCACTTCTATTCAACATAGTATTGGAAGTCCTAGATGCAGCAATCAGACAAGAAGAAGAAATAAAAGGCATACAAATTAGAAAGGAGAAAATAAAACTCATTGTTTGCAGATGACATGATAGCATACATAGAAAACCCTATAGACTCTATAGACTCCACCAAAAAACTACTAGACCTACTACCTGAATTTGGCAAAACAATGGGATACAGAATCAATATCCAGAAATCAGAGGTATTTTTGTACACCAATAATGAAATATCAGAAACAGAAGTCAGGAAAAATTTCCATTTGATATTGCAACAAGAAAAATAAAGTACCTAGGAATAAACCTAACCAAGGAGGTAAAAGAACCACACTCAGAAAACTTTACAACACTGGTGGGTGGGAAGATGGCAGCTTTACTCTAGGAAGCGTTTTTCTCGCCTTCTGTGAAGAGGAGGGAAACTTGCGGATGGGTGGAGAAACAGAGCAAGTGGACTAGGTTACTGAATCACTTTTGAAAGCAGGACATCAAAAATTATTGTGATCATGGAAAAACCAGATGGTAAGGAGACTTCTTCAGGACAAAGGGGCCCAGGGATCAGCGCGGGGACTAGGGGTGTGCAGTCCCCAGGCCCGGTTCTCGGGGCTCCCGGGAGAGGGGAGTCGCTGCTCCCTTCCCCGAATCTGGGGGGTGAGCAACTCCAGGGGAGAGCGTGTTGCTAGAAGGAACAGATTGGCCAGTTGGACTGGGAAAAAAATCGTCCAGGGACTATGAACACCCGCCCAGAGGCCTGGGAGAAGAGAAGTGAGGGACTCTGGCCGACAGGACCAGGAGAAGCCTGGAAGAGTGCCCACACCCCTAGCCCAGAAGAAGTACAGATCGGTGGAGAGCACAGAGTCAGGACACTGCTCGGTTCGCACCTCATAGGGAGGCCTGAATCGTGCACTGGGATCCCGGGAGGGACGTGGCACTTGGTGCATTCCTATAGTAGTGGCTCAGAAATTTCCAGCCAGCCTGACCAGGGGGGAGCCGGGAAAGGCGCCAACACCCGGTCTGAGTGCGGTTTGGCGGTGACCACGGAGCTGGAAAGGGCTCTGCTTGCGCACCATCAGGAAGACTGTTTCACGCTCGCTGTGAACCCGGAACGGGTGCAGCGAGGCACTAAGGGTGATCCTAGACCCTGAAATTCAAAAGTTTGGGGGAGGGTCGTGCCCTTTTATGATTTGCAGGGAGGGCGCAGTGAATCCCAAAACATCTCGGGTGCCTCCTGAGATCATAGAGCTGGAATCCTGCAGGACCCCGGAGTCCGGAAGAACGTGGAAGTGAGATCCAGAGAGCCAGTGTGCTCGGGAGCGCCCAGGGTACAGCAAGTCTGTATTCTGACAGACTTGCTGAGATTTGGGCTGGGAGAGAGAGAAGCATTTCAAAGGTCCCTCAGCCAGCTGAAGCCAGCAAGATCAGAAAAACTGGTCTGGCCAGTTAGAAACCAACAAGAGTTTTTTTTTTTTTTTTTTCTTTTCTTTTCTCTCTCTCTCTCTCTCTTTTTTTTTTTTTTGTTTTGTCTTGTTTGGTTTGATTTTTGTGGCTGTTCTTAGTTGATTGATTTTATCTTGTGTTTTATGTGACATTTTATTTTTCAATTCTTATTATTTTTATCTCGCAATCCCTTATGTTTCTCTTCCATTCATCCTAATATTATTCTTTCCACTCCAAATTTATCTCTCCTGCACTACATCTTCTGCTTTTCTTTCCATTTTCTTTTTTTATCTTGCAAGTTACTGTAAATTTGTATTATCTTTTTCTCACATTTCTGACATTTTTTTATTTTAATAATATTTTGGTATTCTTTTTCTTTCTGTATAATCTTCTTTGCTTGGCTGGTTATACTGTCATTTGATAGCTTCCCCCTGGTATCTCAGTCACTAGGTGTTGATAAGTTACTATTCTTCATCTGTGTTCCATTAATACACCTCTCAAGGTCCTATACTCTTTATTCTTGTTATCTAGACCTCATCAATTCTGCCACAAGACTGTCGCTTTACTATTACTGTTAGTAAGACCTAGTCTATACAATTGTAAATACTTCTCAATGCCCCTGCCTGATCTCAGCCCACTTTGCAATTTTCTGAACTATACTATTGTGAGGGATGTCTCTATTCTTTTACTCACTACTCCTATACACTAATCTTTAATCCAACCCTACCTTAGAATCTGACCTCCCACAGCCTCACAGCTTTCTAGATCCAACTAAAAATCCTCTAGTCCCCAATAAGAGTCTTACCTTCTTTCCACCCTTTCTAAAACGTGGATACTGGGGTGGAGGATCACAGTTAACACTATAAGGAGCCAAAGGATAACCCATCTCTTCTCTACTGGCTGCTAATGTAAATATCATAGTATACTGTCTTGCTGTCTTAAACCATATTCCCTTACTCCTCCAACTGATCACAAAAAAGAGTAGGGAGAAGCTGTGAACACCAGGATACACGAAAGAGATTGCACCACTGAATCTCACAAATATTCTACCACAGAAGTTCACACCATAATTACAGGGAATCAGAACAGATCAAATTAACAAACAAGAAGAAAAAAGAAGAAACCCACGAACAATGAGAAAACAAAGAAACAACCCCCAACTGAAGGGAAATGAGGAAGCCTCGGGAAAAATGCTAAATGAAAGAGAGACAACTCAACTATCAGACAGTGAGTTCAAAACAATGATTACCAGGAAGTTCAATGAACTCACATTGAGTTTTCAGAAATTAGAGGGAAACTACATCAATCTCACGGCAAACTATATAAACATGAAAAAGGAAATAGAAACTCTCAACAAAGGTCAAGAGGAAATGAGGAGTACAATCTCTGAACTGAAGAACACAGTAGAAGGAATGAAAAGCAGGATCAATGAAGCAGAAGATCGGATTAGCGAGCTGGAAGACAAAGTAGAAAAAAACATCCAGAAAGAACAAGAAAAGGAAAAGAGGCTCAGAAAGAATGAAAAGGGATTAAGAGAAATGCAAGATGATATGAAATGTAATAATATCCATATAATAGGGATACCAGAAGGAGAAGAAGAAGAAGAGCAAGGGATCAAAAACCTAGCTGAACAAGTAATGAAGGAGAGCTTCCCTAATTTCATGAGAGAAAAAGTCACACAAATCCAGGAAACACAGAGAGTCCCAATGAAGAGGAACCCAAAGAGGCCCACCTCAAGACACATCATAATTGAAATGGCAAAATTTCAAGACAAAGAGAGAATCTTAAAGGCAGCAAGGGAGAAAAAGGAAGTAACATACAAGGGGGCCCCAATAAGCCTACCAGCTGACTTCTCAATGGAAACACTTCAAGCCAGAAGAGAATGGCAAGAAATACTGCAGGTAATGAGAACCAGAGGTCTGCAACCAAGGCTACTATATCCAGCAAGGCTCTCAATCAAGATAGAAGGCCAAATAAGAAGCTTCTCAGACAAAAGAAGTCTAAAAGAATACACCTCGATCAAACCAGCTCTGCAAGAGATCCTAAAGGAACTGCTTTAAGGAAGGGAAGAAAAAGGAGAGAGAGAGAGAGAGAGAGAGAGAGAGAGAGAGAGAGAGAGAGAGAGAGAGAGAGAGAGGAACACACATACATAAAAGAAAATGAATAAGTACCTATCAATAATAACCTTAAATGTAAATGGATTAAATGCTCCAATCAAAAGACACAGAATAGCTGAATGGATAAGAAAAAATGACCCACATATCTGCTGTCTACAAGAGACCCACCTCAGGAGAAAAGATCTACACAGGCTGAAAGTGAAGGGCTGGAAATAATTCTTCCAAGCAAATGGACAGGAAAAAAAAAAGCTGGAGTAGCAATACTCATACGAGACAAAATAGACTTCCAAAAAAGGTCCATAAAGAGAGACCCAGAAGGTCACTTCATAATACTCAAGGGAAGAATCCATCAAGAAGACATAAATATTGTAAATATATATGGACTCAACATAGCAGCACCGAAATCCATAAAGAAAATCTTAGAGGACTTCAAGAAAGACATGGACAGCAACACAATTATAGTGGGAGATTTTGACACCCCACTATCAAAAATGGACAGATCTTTTAACAAAATATCAACAAAGATATTGTGGCATTGAACAATACCCTTGAGGAAATGGAATTTACTGATATATACAGAGCCCTCCGTCCAAAAGAAGCTAAATATACATTCTTTTCAAATGTACACGGAACATTCTCAAAGATAGACCACATGATAGGACACAAAACAAGCTTCAAGAATTTCAAGAAAATTGAAATCATACCACGCATTTTCTCAGACCACAAGGGACTGAAGCTAGAAACCAACCCTAAGGAAAAAAGTCAAAAACACTCAAAATCATGGAGATTAAATAGCATGCTATTAAACAATGAATGGGTCAAGAATGATATTAGGGAAGAAATCAAAAGATTTCTGGAAACAAATGAAAACGAACTCACAACAACCCAAATCTTATGGAACACAGCCAAGGCAGTCATGAAAGGGAAGTTCATAGTGATACAGGCCCACCTAAAAAGGTTAGAAACATTCCAAACAAACAACCTAACCCTATGTCTATAAGAACTTGAGGAACAACAACAAAGGCAGCCCAGAGCAAGCAGAAGAAAGGAAATAACCAAGATCAGAGCAGAATTAAATGACATAGAGACTAAAAGCACAATTCTAAGGATGAATGAATCCAAGAGCTGGTTCCTTTAAAAGGTAAACAAAATCGACAAGCCTTTAAGCAGACTCATCAAGAAAAAAAGGGAGAAGACCCAAATAAACACAATCAGAAATGAAAGAGGAGAGATTAAAACAGATACCACAGAAATACAAAGGATTGTAAGAA
This sequence comes from Phyllostomus discolor, assembly GCF_004126475.2. NCBI lineage: Eukaryota > Metazoa > Chordata > Mammalia > Chiroptera > Phyllostomidae > Phyllostomus > Phyllostomus discolor. The sequence goes on along the minus strand of NC_050198.1, from coordinate 78,975,614 downwards.
ATTACTACGAGGAACAGTATGTCAAGAAATTTGAAAACCTAGGTGAAATGGACAAATTTCTAGAAAAATATAATCTTCCAAACTCAATGAAAAAGAAGCAGAAAGCCTGAACAGACCAATAACAACAAAAGAAATTGAAGCAGTAATCAAAAAACTCCCAACACACAAAAGCCCTGGACGAGATGGTTTCAAAGGAGAATTCTACAAAGCATTTAAGGAAGAGCTAACCCCTATCCTTCACAGACCATTCCAAAAATCCAAAAAGATGGGAGTCTCCCAAACTCTTTTTATGAGGCCAACATCATCCTAATTCAAAAACCAGATAAAGACACAACCAAGAAAGAAAACTTCAGGCCAATATCACTGATGAACATTGACGCTAAAATCCTCAACAAAATACTGGCAAACCACATCCAACAATACATTAAAAAGATCATACACCATGACCAAGTGGGATTCATTCCAGGGATGCAAGGATGGTTCAATATTCACAAGTCAGTAAATGTAATACATCACATAAACAAAAGCAAAGACAAAAACCACATGATCATATCAAATGATGCAGAAAAACCATTTGACAAGGTACAGCACCCATTCATGATAAAAACACTCGGCAAAGTGGGAATAGAGGGAACACTCCTCAGCATAATAAAGGCCATATATGAGAGACCTACATCCAGCATCATTCTCAATGGGCAAAAATTAAAATCTTTCCCACTAAGATCAGAAACAAGACAAGGCTGTCCACTTTCACCCCTTCTATTCAATATAGTACTGGAAGTTTTAGCCACAGCAATCAGACAAGAAAAAGAAATAAAAGGCATCCAAATTGGAAAGGAGGAAGCAAAACTGTCACTGTTGGCAGATGACATGATAGTATACACAGAAAATCCTATAGACTCTACCAAAAAACTGCTTGACCTAATAAATGAATTCAGTAAAACAGCGGGATACAAAGTCAATATCCAGAAATCAAAGGCATTTCTGTACACCAACAATGAAACAGCAGAAGCAGAGATCAAGGAAAAAATTCCATTTGAAATAGCAAAAAGAAAAATAAAATATCTAGGAATAAACCTAACCAAAGAGGTAAAAGACCTGTATTCAGGAAACTACACAACACTGAAGAAAGAAATCAAGGAAGACACAAACAAATGGAAACATATACCGTGTTCATGGATTGGAACAGTTAATATCATCAAAATGTCCATACTACCCAAAGCAATTTACATATTCAATGCAATTCCTATTAAAGTACCAATGGCATATTTCACAGACATAGAACAAACACTTCAAAAATTTATATGGAATTATAAACGACCCCGTATAGCTGCTGCAATTTTGAGAAAGAAGAGTAAAGTAGGAGGGATCACAATACCTGACACTAAACTATAGTACAAGGCCACTGTAAACAAAACAGCCTGGTACTGGCATAAAAACAGGCACATAGACCAATGGAACAGAACAAAGAGCCCATAAATAAGCCCAAGTCTCTATGGTCAATTAATATTTAACAAAGGAGGCAGCAACATAAAATGGAGTAAAAATATCCTCTTCAACAAATGGTGTTAGGAGAACTGGACAGCCACATGCAAAAAAATGAAACTTGAGCACCAACTTACACCATATACAAAAATAAATTCAAGGTGGATAAAAGACTTAAATATAAAATGTGACACCATTAAAGTCCTAGAAGAGAAAGTAGTTAGGATAATTTCAGATATTTCACGAAGAAACTTTTTTACTGACGTGTCCCCTAGAGCAAGGGACATAAAGGAAAGAATAAATAAATGGGACCTCATCAAAATTAAAAGCTTCTGCACAGCCCAAGAAAACAGTATCAAAATTAAAAGAGTACCAACTGTATGGGAAAACATATTTGCCAATGAGACCTCAGACAAGGGTTTAATATCCAAAATATATAAAGAACTTACAAGACTGCACTCTAAGAAGACAAGGAATCCAATTAAAAAGTGGGCAAAGGACTTGAACAGACACTTCCCCAAAGAGGACATACAGAAAATCCAAAGACACATGAAACGATGTTCAATATCGCTAGCTATCAGAGAGATGCAAATTAAAACCACAATGAGATACCACTTCACACCAGAAAGAATGGCCATCATAAACAAAGCAACAAACAACAAGTGTTGGAGAGGTTGTGGAGAAAAGTGATCCGTAGTGCACTGCTGGTGGGACTGTAGACTGGTACAACCACTTTGGAAAGTAGTATGGAACTTCCTCAGAAAACTAAAAATGGAACTGCCTTTTGACTTGGCAATTCCACTGCTGGGATTATACCCTAAGAACCCTGAAACACCGATTCAAAAGAACCTATGCACCCCAATGTTCATAGTGGCACAATTTACAATAGCCAATTGCTGGAAGTAGCCTAAGTGCCCATCAGTAAATGAGTGTATCAAAAGTGTGGTGCATTTACACAATGGAATACTACACAGCAGAAGAAATAAGGAGCTCCTACCCTTTGAGACAGTGTGGATGGATGTGGAGAGCATTATGCTAAGTGAGGTAAGCCAGGTGGTGAAAGACATATAACATAGGATCTCACCTATAAGTGGAACCTAATCAACAAAACAAAGAAGCAATCAAAATATAACCAGAGCAGAAATAAAAAACAAACTGACAGTAACCAGAGGAGAGGGGGGAACAAAGGGAAAGGATCATCAAAGAACATGTATAAAGTACCCATGAGCAAAGCCAAAGAGGGGAAAGATTGAGGTTGGGAGGTGGCAGTGTGTGGGTCAGGGGAAAGTGGTGGTGGGAAAATAGAGACAACTGTAGTTGAACAATAAAAAAATGATTAAAGAACACTTTTAATATGCTTTACAATAAATTTTATGGTTCAAAATTATATTTAATACATCCCTTAATTTAAACATAAATAGGCATTAATTTTATTAATAGAAAACCAATTATTTCTTTTGAGATTTCTTCTGCTCTCTGCCCTATTCGCTCTCCCCCTTCTCCTTCCAGCTTTTGCTTTCCTGACCCCTTCTTCTACTGCCTTTTCACAGCAGTGTGCCTCAGCATTGCAGCCACAAAGTGTAGCAGATCCTACTTAATTCTTATGATATGAACTTGGGCATCTCCATTTTGGAAACTGGAATAGTTCCCTCTCATGGCAGTGGAGAACCCATACTGCATGAGTCTTAAAGAAGAAAAAAGTCCATAAGCATGGAAAATGTGTTCTTGGAAAAGGAGCCACTAGGTGCTCCAGCAACATTCTGCTCCTCACAGAGCAAGGCTTTGATGGCATTAATGGAAAATATGTGGCTTGCATGTTGCTTAAAATTAAGCCCAACATCTTGAGGTTCTTCTTTCCTCCTCCCCTCTCACCTCAGTCCCCCCAGAGATTTTGAGTTGTCAGTAGGTAATGTTCTTAAAATTGCATTAGCCACCCATGTGAGCAATACAACTAGCAAAATGCCAGGCAGTTTGTATTAGCAATGTTAGGATCCTAGTGTCACCCAGCTGCACTGAGTTAAGCAAAGGGACAGGGAGTGTAAGCAATTCTGGTTATTTACATGAAAACGGGGAAACATTTTAGGAGCCCACGAAGTACAAAATTAATCAAGAATAAAATCATAAACATTTAGAATTAAAGGACTCTTAGAAATTAATCTAACCTCTTGTTTGTACAAACAGGAGATTTTGTCCAGAGGGAAAGAGGTTCACTAAACTTATGCAGTGAGTGTCTGCTGCAGAGTAGGCCCTAAGCTCTGGTGTCCTCACTCCCAGAGGAGTGTTATTTCCCTACCTACTAAACATAGGTAACACACAGGCCTGAAAAGAATAGAATGTAACTATTACCTGAGGCAGCAGCAATTAAAGCCTAGTCCCCTTGCTACTTGTGTGCTCTGTATTCTCCCTAGATCAAAATGTGATGTAAATAACTCAGTGACTAGCTGGGAAATGACTTTGCTGTGGAGGATTATTCTAGAATCCAAGTATATGAGAATCAGACAAACATAACTCTGTTTTTAAACCACCATCTCTTCGTAATGGGGAGTGGGGAAGGTTTAAACACAGATTGTTTGCTGGTATTTGCATATTAAGGGATTGAAAAAAGCAATATTAATAAAGGCAGGGACAGTGTGGATAGGTAACTGGCTCCACACTTACTAATTTGTCTCTGAGATCCTGCAAGATAATAGGAGAAATGACATTTATTGGACATGGTCTTGTTTCATTGTTGGATATCTTTTTCCCTATATGCTTTAGTTTGTTACATCAAAGAAGAATGGGTACTCCTGGATGTTATGTGGTAGGCTATTTATACAGACTAAGAATTATAATTGTTCTTTTTATTTCAAACATTGTTTTAAAAATTCCAGAATTTATGTTTTGGCTTGCTAGGCTCATTGAATGTATGAAGAACTCCTACAACCCAATAATTAAAAAAAAAAGAGAAATTACCCAATTTAAAAAAAAATAAATAGAGCTGGTGGAGAATTTCAGACTGAATTCTCAAAATGCTCCATTTTTGAGAGGATGGCCAGGACCAAAATTGACTTGTTCGAGGTCACACAACAAATTAGTGCTGAGCCAGGACTAGAACTCAGATTTTATCACTCCTAGAAAAGTATGCTCATTGAGTTTTTGAAAACAGATTATAATGTCATATTATTCTCAGAATATCTTTGGTTGCTGTGATTATATTGTATGGTACATTTCTGAAACACTGTTAAGCTACAGATGTGGGATCTAATACTGTCCATTACTGACTTGTTATGTGACTTTGGGCAAGGCCCTATTAAAGTCTTTGGGTCTCATTTCCTTCATGTGTCAAAATAGTAAACTAATACCTGCCCCACCTAGCTCACCAGATTCTTGGAAGTCTCAAACAAGATGGTGCATAAGACAGTGCTTTGCAAACTATAAAATGTTATATAGATATGACTATGGTAGTATTTCTGTCTTTAAAGTATCCCCAGCAAAGTTTTGCTTTAATTAATGACAGACTGCTTGTTTTTCAGGCCACATTATAGCTTTTGTGTTCTCTAGACACTTTCGCCTTCATAAACTTGTTCCTCTATAAAATATATTACAAATTGTATTTTATTTTAATTTATATATAAATTAAATATTAAAATACCTTCTTTAACCTAAACTTTAATTTTTACTTTTTATTTTAAAAAGTTAAAATATTTTTTGGGTCCCTAAAAGTACTGTGGGCCTTGGGCACATACATTGTCTACTGTGCCTAATGAATAAGTCAGTCCTGGTTTGGAGCAACTCTTCAACTGAGAGCAACAAAAAAGTCTCTTCAAAAATAAATAATATCTATTGTAAGACACTAGAGATGAAAAAAGACAGGGGATAATTAGTGGATGAAGACCAGGAGAGAAGTGAACCCAATAACCCATGCTACAGTTCCCCTGAATATATGTTTGCATTCTAGGAATGCAGCTGAGAGGCTAAGAATCAGAGCAGACTTTATAACTCTTGGGGTGGGGAGATGAAATTAAAGGTCAGAGCTCATCGCAGAGGAAGGTTTCCAGTAAAGCCCTGAGCTTGGGTTGGGACCCTGAAGGGTAACATCTTAGTGTAAGAGCAAACCAAAAATAGGCCAGCTACTTATACAGACTGAAGCCTAACATCTAGATGACCTTTTAATACCTGATTGGATTAATATTGTGCGGGGTTGTTAGTGCTCTTAGATGGTTAGTGCCTGCCAAAGGCAAAGGTAAATCACCTCTGTAGGGAGATAGTATCATCTGAGGTGTCAAATTAGTTTTATAATTTTTCACATATGATGTCTTAGATGTTCAGTCAAAAATAATCAGGCAGATTTCCAGTAAAGATGGTGGCATAGGGAAACACAGCTTGTCTCCTTGCACAACCACATAAAAATTTGAACTAAATTATAGAAAAACCATCACTCAAAACCATTGGAAATTGAGTTGAAGGGAAGTCCAGAAACTGTGGAATTAGAGAACCACATCCATCCAGGCTGGTAGGAGGGGTAGACACAGAATGGGCTGGTTCCCACATCCATGTGTGGTGAATAAAAATTGGGGAGAGATAGCTCAGGAGTGAAGAGTACCATCCCCATACCAGGCTGCCCCCCTAGGGTTCCAGTGCCAGGAAGGTAAGTCCCCATATTTATGGCTGCAAAAACCAGCAGGCATTGAATTGGTGGAAGAAATTTGTGGATTCCCAAGCAGTTCCCCTTAGAGAACACATACACAAAGTACTCATACTTACTCCCTCTGAGCTGTAGCACTGGAGTGGAAGTTTGAAAGGTGTTAGTGGCATACAGGGAAGAGCTGAAGTGTCTGGCATCAAGGTAGGAGCTGGGAGACAGCTTTCACCCAAAGGTCAGGCAGATGCCATTGTCCCTTTGCTGAACCTCCCCCCCCCAAGAACCACAGAGTGAGCAAGCAGGTGCTGTAACTGAGACCCCATCAACCTGGCTAACACACTTTGACCCACCCTGGAAATTCTCTGAGGCTCCATCCCACCCAACTTAAGCCCACTCAAGCTGTCAACAGTGACTTTTCCATATGAATGAGTGGTTTTGGCTCGTGCTTAACAACTTCCTAAATCCTGTTACATAAGCAAGGGCCAGCCTCAGTAAGTCCCCAGGCCCTGTACCTCTTGCTAAGTGGCACTAGGCCCAGCACTAGCAGCACTCAGCCTAGATACACAGCTTGGCTTTGCCTGGAAATCTCTAATCCCAGCACAAGTAGCAGCCATCTCAGTTTGCTTTATTATAGCTCATGCAGGGTGGCCCCAGGCAAAACTCAGGTGGGGGCTGACTTTGGCCTGCATCATCTGGGAAACCCCAGAGCCTGGCACACAATGGACAGCTACAGACCACTTTAAAATGCTACCTGCTCTTGAACAACTGATCCCCCACAAATGGTGGAGGTTGGTGGTCAGTGGTCACAGCCAGGCCTTGCAGATGGCCTGCCAACAGCAGTCAAGGCTCAACTACAATAAGAGGGTGTACTCAGCCCACACAAAGTATGTACCTTGAGTACCCAGCTTAGGTGATACAGGAGGCTATGCCATTTGACCCTAGGAGGAGACCTACTACATTAAGCCATCATAGCAGCTCTACCTAATATATAGAAACAAACAGGGAAGCTGCCAAAATGAGGAGGCAGAGAAACATGGCCCAAATGAAAGAACAGATCAGAACTCCAGAAAAAGAACAAAACAAAACCTATCAGAGAGATAAATAATCGATCAGATGCAGAGTTCAAAATACTGGTTATAAAGATGCTTTAGGAAGTTAGTGAAGACCTCAACAGCATAAAAAAATTCTAGTCAGAAACAAAGTACATACTAATTGAAATAAAGAACAATTTATAGGGAAACAACAGTAGAGTGGATGAACCTGAGGTTCAAATCAATGATTTGGAACATAAGGAAACAAAAATCAACCAATTAGAACAACAAGAAGAAAAAAATAACAACAACAACAAAAAACAAGGATAGTGTAAGCAACCTCTTGGACAACTTAAAGTATTCCAACATTCACCTTATAGGGGTTCCAGAAGGAGAAGAGAAAGAGGAAAGAAATTGGAAATCAATTTGAAAAAATAATGAAGAAAACTCCCTTAATTAATAGAAGGAAATAGACATGCAAGTCCAGGAAGCACAGAGAGTCACAAACAAGATGGATGTAAAGAGGCCCCCTTCAAGACACATCATAATTAAAATGCATAAGGTTAATGATAAAGAGAAAATCTTAAATTCAGCAAGAGAAAAGCAGTTAGTTACCTACAGGGGAGTTCCCATAAAACTGTCAGCTGATTTCTTGAAAGACATATTTTAAGAAATATTGCAGGCTAGAGAGGATTGGCAAGAAATATTCAAAGTCATGAAAAGCAGGGACATATAGCCAAGATTGCTCTACTCAGCAAAGCTATCATTTAGAATCAAAGGGCAGGTGAACCTTTCCAGAGGAAAGGGCTTTCCAGAGGATAAAAATCTGAAGGAGTTCATCACCAAACAGTTATTATATGAAATATTAAAGGGACTTATTTAAGAAAAAGAAGATCAAAACTGTGAACAATAAAATGGCAAAAAATACATATATATCAATAATTCAATCTAAAAAACAAACTACGCAAACAAGAAAAACAGGGACAGAATCATTGACACAGAGAGCATTTTGATGGTTGCCAGATGGGAGGAGGGTGTGAGGGAATGGGTGAAGAGGGGAGGGAATTAAGAAGTACAAATAGGTAGTTACAAATAGGTAGTTTACATGGGGATGTAAAGTACAGTACAGGAAAGGAGTAGTGAAAGAACGTACACAGATGACATATGGACATGAAAAATGGTGGGGGAATTGCCTGAGGAAGTAGAGGTCCCTGGGTGTGGGAGGCAAAGGAGGAAAAATTGGGACAACTTTGATACCACAATCAATAAAATAAAATAAAAAATAATCAGGCATAGAAAGAGTAAGACCACATGATCGAAAACGAAGGTACAACACAGATAATATAAAAAAATCCACAAGTGCCCCAATAATGATTGTATCAGATACAGACTTTAAAATAACTATGATTTATATGTATAAAGAATTGAAATGTTTACACATATAATAGTTTGTTCTAGACTTGAGGTGTATTATAGAAATCTATGTGGATATGCAATGAAACATTTGTCCATTTGGGACATTTCCTGGAATCATCCCCTGTATGTAGATCTTACTGTCGGAAAGCTACCTGTGGGAACTGCTGTAGATGTTGCTACCCATGTGGAGTTTTGTTTTCCATAGATGCTTATGACTTCCTTGAACATTTAGGATTCTATCTACCTTTTCATGTATACACTATAGGGCCCATTTTTAAAAGCCCCCCTCTAAAAATCAGAATTTATGATCATTTGGAAAAACTAGGCTTTGACTTATATTTACACGTACATATAAACAATAAAGTAAGATTGAAAGGGGGATGCCATGTCAAATAACCTTTTTTAAATAATTGCCTTCCTACCAGGAAGGCTGTAATTACAAATGAGTCATAACTCTTAATTAAGTGTGTTCAAACGAATCTTTTTATTAAAGAAATTTACTATAAAGGACACATGGACAAAACCAAGGGGGGGTGGAATTGAGGGAGGGAGGTGGGGACGGCTGGGGCAGGGGGGAGTGGTCAAGGGTAAATGCAGACAACTGTACTTGAACAACAATAAAATAATTTTTAAAAGAAGTTTATTAGCGCTTAGTTTACATTTGTGCATAATACTCAATAAAATTATCTTTCTTTAATCTTTTTCTAAAAGGTAGACTTTCCTCCAATTCAGATTAATCCTATCCTTAAATGATCTAATTTGGCAAACTTCATCTTTATAAAAGGCAACTCTAAATATGCCTTTTACTAGGTTCCTCCAACCTGCCTTTGACTAAAGCAGACAGGGTAAAAATAATGTTTTAGTAGGGTCTGGAAAAAAAGGACAATATTTTGAGAAATGTTTCAATTATTTGTCTAGGGAATACTATTCATGTATAAAGGAATACAATTTGCTATTTCGTTTTTTAAGGTAGGCCAGACATGACCTAGAGTAGTGTTGAAAAGGAATTAGTTTGGGGGAGGTGGTTAGAATCATCATTTCAGAGACCACATCAACTGACTGTAATGAAACTTAATTCCCCAATTTAACAAAGGACCAAACTGATATTTGGTGTTACCAGCAATAGGTTTTCCTTTGCCTTCCCCTTTCTTATTATTACTTCCTCCCTCCTCCTCTTCCTTCCTTTTTCTGGATACTCGATTCTCCCCCAGAGAGCTGTTGTTGGTCTCAATAACTTTTCTGTTTTCTGAATTATGCCCTTTTGCTGTGTTGTGACCTCTGATGGGAACATATTTAGCACTCAAATATATTTTTATGGCTATTTTAGTTCCCTCCCAGAAGCTTAACTTATTTTCTTATGGAACACAATGTGGGTACCATACCATGTACTATTGTAATTCAGGAGGTGTTCACACCATTAATTCAAGAGGATTTGTATTTTCTAGGCTATCTTTCATAGATCATAAATAATCATACTTCTGAAGTACACTCAGACCCATTGTTAATTATAGAATATAACAGAATTTAGTTCACTGTCTTGTATGTATACAAAAATGACAAAGAAATGAATAGTCTTCTTTTTGAACACTATCTATATGAGTTCACATTAATAGCTAAAGGGAGATATAGAAGAAAGCACAACAAGGAGTTCTGTCTTTACAGGAGTTTATGACCAAACAGAAGAGAATGGTTATATGTGAGGAAATGTTATGAGGCCTTTCCTCTGCTCTATATTTGGCCCTCATCTCTTTAGCTCCCACTGTGCTTAACATAGTGTCTGGTATATTTTCACCACTCAATAAAGGGATGTTAAATACATTAAAGAAATGAATTAGTGTGGGTAATTCGGCATTAAACCACACATACCTCTGGACTAGAGCTCATCCAAAGATAGCTAATGCAGTGCTCACAAGGAAGCAGTGAAATTTTATGGTTCATTGATCATTAACTCAGCAGGAGGTTTTAGCCTTTGATAAGGTCATTTACTGTTTCAGCATATGATAAAACCTATCAACACTTGCTCCAGTAAAATACATGAATGCACGTGTATATTTTAACTTTTGAGTGCAATTTAGTCTTCCTGAAGATGCCCTAAATGCCCATTGTCCCCTGGTTAAACACCCCTTCTCTACTAGGTACCTGTTATGTGTCAGGCACCGTGTGTAGCATACACTGGGTGCTGTGAGAGTCCAGAAAAGAAGTATTCATATTGACTTGGTGACTGAGAAGAGGGTTCCTGGAGAAGTAAAGACTGAAGCAGAAACCTGAAGGATGAACAGAATAATAATACTAATACTAATTTACACAAAACTTTTCAAAGAGGCCTTTCCTGTCCACCCTGTTGAAAATAATACCTCATTCTCTATCTCATTACTCTTTCTCCATTTTTTTAAAGATTTTATTTATTTATTTTTAGAGAGGGAAGGGAGGAAGATAGAGAGAGGGAAACATCAATGTGCGGTTGCTGGGGGTTATGGCCTGCAACCCAGGAATGTACCCTGGCTGGGAATCGAACCTGGGACACTTTGGTTCCCAGCCCACGCTCAATCCACTGAGCTATGCCAGCCAGGGCTCCATTTTCTTTTTTTAAATAAATTTGATTAATTTATTTTTAGAGAGAAGGGAAGGGAAGGAGAAAGAGAGGAAGAGAAACGTCAATGTGTGGTTGCCTCTTGTGCACCCTCCCCCCCGAGTCTGCAACCCAGGCATGTACCCTAGACTGGGAATGGAACCAGCAACCCTTTGATTCACAGGCTGGCGCTCAATCCACTAAGCTACACCAGCCAGGGCTCTTTTTCCATTTTCATAGCACTTATCACAATCTATATTCGTGTTATTAGTTTTATTTACATATTTATTATCAATCTTCTCCCCTCTAAATATAAGTTTCATGAGGTTAAGTGAATTATTTCTATTGCATTCATTGCTGTATGTTCAGTATCTGAAAGAGTGCTGATGGATATGCTTAATTATTTGCTGAATAAGTGAGGGCTTCCTAAGTAAATGGAACAGCTTGAACCAAAGCAGTATGTAGAGACTATGAACAATTCCATATACCTAGAGGATAAAGTGTAAGAATGAGAGTGATGGCAGATGATACTGAAGAGGAAAGAAGTGTACAGATCATGAAGGGCTTTGTTGAGGCAGTTGAACTCTGTAGTACTATTGTGGAGGGCAAAAATTACATAGTCGTTCATGGGGAAAGATCGTAAGTTCCATGAGAAAAAAATGGGGGGTGAGGTTGGGCAGAGAACATAGCAGTATAAAAGAATTCCGACAGTCTGACTTAGGATGTTCTGTCGTGGGAACCCCACAACTGTTCCTTGCCTTAATTCTGGTTTGAATCTCTAACTACAGGTTGGCATTTTGGACTTAAGCTTTGTTAATGAGAATAATAACAATCATGCTAAAAGTAATAGATGAGGCGGGCACGTTACCAAAATTTGTACATAGGTTTTGTCATGTCATCCTCACAACTAGCATATGAAAGAGAAGCAATGATATAATAATCCTGTAATTTAGACAAGGGCATCCAGACTCAGTTAAAGCCACTTCTTCAACGTCACACTTCAGCAAGTGGAAGTGTAAGGGTTTGAAACTAGGTAGGCTGAGTCCGGAGCCTATTTATAAATTTAGCTCTATTTCTTCCCTACTGCTAGACTTCTGTTTCTGCCCTTTGGCTCTGCCTCTGGTCTTAGACAGATTCAATGATACATCATTGGGCCTCTTGTCCTTAATTTTTATCCTTAATATCCTAACACTGACTCTTAGGCTTCTATGACCAGTTCCTGCTTAGGTCCATGATAAAAACATCATGTGAAGAATAATGAGATCTCCAATGACATTCAACATTGAATTCTGTAGAGGTAGTTCGAGTGAATTAGAAATTAACTGTGGCAAATCTCGCTTTCAAATTAGTATTGATGTCACTTTAAGTGAATTGTTGATAAAAACAGTATCTTTAGTTAGCTTGTTCTAGAGAAGGCCTTTTCTGTCACAGCAGATATTGGCCTGTGTTAGGGAAAGTAGGACCTGGAAAGTTTATGGGAAAGTTTTATAAATCAGCCTGTATCAGCAATTGCTGTGTGAAGATATAATTATGATAGTAATTATTAACACTTCTGGGTTGCTAACTATTTGCAACATACTTTTGATAGCATTTTTTCATGTATTAACTTATTTAATCCATATAATCTTATAAGGTAGGTAACATTATTATCTTCATTTTATAGATGATAAAACCAAAGTACAAAGAAATAGTTATTTAAAGAAGAACAAAGTAGGAGGGATCACAATACCTGATATCAAACTGTGTCACAAGGCCACTGTAATCAAAACAGCCTGGTACTGGCATAAAATCAGACACATAGACCAATGGAACAGAACAGAGAGCCCAGAAATAAATCCAAGTCTCTATGGGCAATTGATATTTGAAAAAAGGGGCAGAAGCATAAAACAGAGTAAAAACAGCCTCTTCAACAAATGGTGTTGGGAGATCTGGACAGCTACATGCAAAAAAAAAAAAAAATGAAACTCGAGCACCAACTTACACCATACACAAAAATAAATTCAAGGTGGATAAAAGACTTAAGTTGTGACACCATAAAACTCCTAGAGTAGAACATAGGCAGGAATATCTCAAACATTCCACACAGCAACATCTTCACTGATATGTCTCCTAAAGTAAGGAACATAAATGAAAGAATAAACAAACAGGACCTCATCAAATTAAAAAGCTTCTGCATGGTTAAAGAAAACAGCATTAAAATGAAAAGAGAACCAACCATATGGGAAAAAATATTTGACAATGATACATCAAACAAGGGTTTGATCTCCAAAATATATAAAGAACTCACATGACTCCATTGAAGGAAGGAAAAAAAAATAAAAATGGACAAAACACTTGAACAGACACTTCTCCAAGGAGTACATACAGAAGGCCCAGAGACATATGAAGAGATGCCCAGAATCACTAGCCATCAGAGAAATGCAAATTAAAACCACAATGAGATACCACTTCACACAAGTCAGAATGGCTATCATAAACAAATCAACAACCAAGTGTTGGAGAGGATGTGGAGAAAAGGGAATCCTAATGTACTGTTGGTGGGAATGCAGACTGGTGCAGCCACTGTGGAAAATAGTATGGAATTTCCTTAGAAAACGAAAAGTGGAACTGCTTCTTGACCCAGAAATTCCACGGCTGGGACTATATCCTAAGAACCCTGAAACACCAATCCAAAAGAACCTATGCACCTCAATGTTCATAGCAGCACAATTTACAATAGCCAAGTGCTGGAAGCAACCTGAGTGCCCATTGGCAAATGAGCAGATCGAAAAATGATGGTACATTAATACAATAGAATTCTATGCAGCAGAAAGAAAGAAGGAGCTCCTATCCTTTGCAACAGCATGGATGGTTCTGGAGAGCATTATGCTAAGTGAAATAAGCCAGGTGTTGAGGCACAAATACCATATGATCTCACCTTTAACAGGAACACAATTAACAAAAGAATAAAGCAAACAAAATATAACCAGAGACATTGTAATTAAGAACAATCTGAGAGTAACCAGAGGGGAGGTGGGAGGGGATAATACGGGAAAGGGTCTTCAGGAACTACTATAAAGGACACATGGATAAAACTAAGGCAGAGGGTGGAAGGAAGGGAGAGGGTGGGTTTGGCTAGGGTGGGGGGAGTGGTGGGAGGAAAATGCAGACAACTGTAATTGAATAACAATGAAATAATTAAAAAATGGAATTAAAAAAGAAAATAAATAGTTATTTAAATTGTCTAAAAGAAAAAAAAACTAGTCAGTTACCAATTCATATTCAGCTAAAATATAAATCCGGGCATGTCCGCAAGTCTTGCTTCAAAGCTTGTTCTCTTAACTAGACAGGCTGTTTTTTGCAGAATTATTTCATCATTTAAATAAAAAAAAAACATTTATGATACATTTACAGAATGGAATACTACACAGCAGAAAGAAAGAAGGAACTCCCACGCTTTGTGATAACGTCGATGGAACTGGAGAGCATTATGCTAATGAAATATGCCAGGTGGTAAAAGACAAATACCATATGATCTCACCTATAAGTGGAACCTAATCAACAAAACAAACAAGCAAGCAAAAGAGAACCAAAGACATTGGAATAAAGAACAAACTGACAGTAACCAGAGGGGAGCCGGGAGGGGATATCCGGGGGGAAAGGGGAAGGGTCATCAGGGAACATGTATAAAGGACACTTGGACAATGTCAAAGGGGGATAGTATCAAGGGTGGGAGGTGGGGATGGGTGGGGTGGGGCGGAAATGGTGGAAGGAAAATGGAGACAACTATGCTGGAACAACAATAAAAAATGGATTAAGAGAAACCATTTAAATCAGCCTTGGCTGTTGTAGCTCTGTGAAATGAGCACTGGCCTCAGAATCAAAGGGTCACTGATTTGATTCCCAGCCTAGGGCACATGCCTGGGTTGTAGGCCAGGTTCCCAGTGTGGGGCATGAGAGAAGCAACCACATTTGATGTTTCCCTCCCTTCCTCCTTCCCTTCCTCTCTGAAAATAAATAAATAAAATGTTTAAAGTAATTAAAAACATTTAAATTAATAAACATGTACTGAGTGTCTCTGATGTGCACAGCATATTGCTAGGAACTGAATTAGGGTGCAAGCGATTGTGAAGTCTCAAAGTAGGGCACTGGAAATAGGTTTGGAACTGAGGAACACATACAAATGGTATTTTGAAGACAGAATCAGTAGAATTTAGTGACTTTTTGATTGTGTATAGTTTGGAACTTATTTGGAAAGTGGTTGAGTGGGGCGGGGATCAAAAATAATTTGGAAATTATTAGCACATGTTAATAGGTAAATTATGGTGAAATTAACTGAGAAGACTAGTGGATATTTGGAAGTCATATCTAAAGCTCAAAAGAGGGATCACGACTAGAAGCATGAGAGGGAATGAGCTTATTGAGTGGGGATGGTAGAGTGAGAAGATAAAAGAATGAAGGAGGGAACTTTGGGAAACCTTCACAGTCAGGGGGTGGGCAGAGTGGAAGGAGTCAATATAGGAAGTTCAAAAGGAGGAGACAGGGATTTAAGGGGAAACTTAAAAAGGGCAGAATTGTATAAACCTTGGGAGGAGTAAAGGGTGAGCACTGTCAGATGTTTTACAAAGGTCTTTAAGATGAATACTGAGAGGAGGCTTTTGGATCCACAATTATGAAAACATCATTTACCTTTATGAGCACACTGTTCATGGTGTGGGCAGAAGTCAGACTTCAGGAGTAAAGAAGTGAGCAGATAATGAAAAGGAGGCAAGAAGAGAATGAAACTAAATGGTAGCTTGCAGGGAGCTTTAGGTTTGTTCATTTTAGGATAAGAGGACTTCAGTGAACACATGTCTGGGTCAAGGGGTGTAAGTCCTGGGAGAATGAAGAAGATGATAGTGACAGGGAAGGACAAGATTAAGGAAATGATGAGAGATCAGAAGCACAAAGCAAAGTTTAACTTTATAGCAGTGGAGGGCTACATTTATATTTGAGAAAGAATTCTAAATTAAAAAGTTAGGGGGTTCACATACAATGGATGTGTTTTTCTTAGTAAAGCAGGGGGCAAAAGCAGGAGGCTAAGAGTGAGGGCACCCAGAATGTGTTTGGCATGTTGAAAATGGGTTGAGAGAGATTTGAGAAGAGAAAATAGAAATAGCTGAATGTGAAATTGTAGTCTTTTAGTAAGTAATGCCCTTCAGAATATTATTCTTGGAGACAACAAGGAACATGTTTCTAAGGCAAATACACTTGGAAATTAGTCATAGTAGATCTTTCACATTATATATAAGAATATTTGACTTAGAATTTCTGTAGTACAGAAGTTACATACCTTTATTTGCTTTGCATTTCCAACTTATGTGTCCACTGTCATTGATTCACATAGCAAATACTAATCTTGCCCATCATTAATTTTCCAAGGGACACGCTTTAGGAAATGCTGATATGGAAGGTTTACTTAAGATAAGTTAAACAATTGGTGAAGTACTTTGAGAACCCAAGTGCTGTTTCACAAAATACATGTGTATTGAAGGTGTTTGGTGCTGTGGCAGGCCTTATGCCAGCAATGCTTTATAGCCTGGAAGCTGGAACAGAGAAAATAGAGAGTTGTATATGTCCAACATCAGGTTTTGGCAAGAAAAATATGGCAGAAGGCAAAAGGGGTAAAATAATAGAAGATCTAGTGGAAGTGTTGATGTGGTTGATCAGGGGGTACTTGCTGGGGAAGTATAAAATAACTGGGAGAGGAGAGGGAAGTTGAGGGCCTGCTTATCTTAATGACATCCATGAACATTTCTGTGGGAAAGGAGGAATGTAAAAGGTGAAAAATAAAAGGTGTGATTAACTATTAAATGTTGCTAAGAAATTTAGTAGAATGAGGCTGGAAAAGAGGCTGAGGCATTTGGCAATTAGGAGGACATTAGTTACCTTTTTATTTAAATTTTTGTCTTTATTTTTATTGTTGACACTATTGCAGATATTCCCATCCTCCCCTTTGCTCCCTCCTCCCAGCTTCTGTTTCCCCCTCCCACTGGCCATTAGCACACTGTTATTTGCATCCATGGGTTATACATATATGTTCTTTGCTAATCTCTTCACTTTCTTTCATCTAGTCCCTTCCTCTCTCCCCTCTGATAGCTGTCAGTCTGTTCCAGGTATCCATGCTTCTGTTTCTATTTTTTCAGTTTATTTTGTTCATTATATTCCACATACAAGTGAGATCATATGGTACTTGTCTGTCTCTGACTGGCTTATTTCACTTAGAATAATAATTTCCAAGTCCATCTATGCTGTTGCAAAAGGTAAGATTTTCTTAATTTTTACAGTTGCATAGTATTCCATTATATAAATGTACAACAACTTCTTTTCTCCACACACCTATTGATGGGCACTTGGGCTGTTTCCAGATCTTGGCTATTGTAAATGATGCTGCTATGAACATATGAATGTACACATTCTTTAAGATTGGTGTTTAAGGATTCTTAGGATATATATCTTTTAGGATATATTTACAGAAGTGGGATCACTGGGTCCATTTTTAATTTTTGGAAGAAACTCCATACTGTTTTCCACAGTGGCTCACCAATCTGCATTCCCACAAACAGTGCATAGGGGTTCCCTTTTCTCCATATCCTCACTAACACTACACGTGTACTTTGTTGGTTTATTCATGGTAGCCATTCTGGTGGGTGTGAGGTGATATCTCATTATGGTTTTAATTTTCATCTCCCTGATGATTAGTGACAGAGCTTTTTTAAACATGTTTTTTGGCCATCTGTATGTCCTTTTTGAAGAAGTGTCTATTCAGCTTCTGCACAACAAAAGAAACCATCAACAAAATGAAAATGGAACCTACTGTATGGGAGCACATATTCACCGATGATACATCTGATAAAGGGTTAATCTCCAAAATACTATGTAAAGAACATATATAACTCAGCACCAGAAAGACCAGTCAATTAAAAAAATGGGCAAAGGACCTCAATAGATATCAGTTACCTGTTCTTAAAAGAACATATACATAACAATGTTTAGCATTTACTTGGAGTTTTTAAAATATATTTTATTGATTATGCTATTACAGTTGTCCCATTTCCTCTCCTTTATTCCCCTTTGCCCTGCATACTCCCTCCCACCCCCATTCCCCCTTTTTAGTTCATGTCCATGGGTCATACATATAAGTTCTTTGGCTTCTACATTTTCTATACTATTCTTGCCCTCCCCCTGTCTATTTTCTACCTACTATCTATGCTACTTATTCTCTGTACCTTTTCCCCCTCTCTCCCCCTCCCACTCCCTTGTTGCTAACCCTCCCTATGATCTCCATTTCTGTGTTTCTGTTCCTGTTCTAGTTGTTTGCTTAGTTTGCTTTTGTTTTTGTTTTAAGTGTGGTTGTTAATAGTTGTGAGTTTGCTGTCATTTTATTGTTCATATTTATCTTTTCTTACATAAATTCCTTTAACATATCATATAATAAAGGCTTGATAATGATGAATTCCTTTAACTTGACCTTATCTGAGAAGGACTTTATCTGACCTTCCATGCTAAATGAAAGCTTTGTGGGATAGAGCAATCTTGGATGTAGGTCCTTGCCTTTCATGACTTGGAATACTTCTTTCCAGCCCCTTCTTTCCTGCAAGGTCTCTTCTGAGAAATCTGCTGACAAGACTTATGGGAACTCCTTTGCAGGTAATTCTCTCCCTTTCTCTTGCTGCTTCTAGGATACTCTCCTTCATTTTAATCTTGGGTAATGTAATTATGATGTGCCTTGGTGTGTTCCTCCTTGGGTCCAACTCTTTGGGGACTCTCTGAGCTTCCTGGACTTCCTGTAAGTCTATTTCCTTTGTCAGATTAGGGAAATTCTCCTTTATTATTTGTTCAAATAACTTTTCCACTTGTCTTCCTCTTCTCCTTCTGGTACCCCTATAATTCAGATGTTGGAACATTTCAAGATGTCCTGAAGGTTCCTAAGCCTCTCCTCATTCTTTTGAATTCTTGTTTCTTCATTCTTTACTTGTTGGATGTTTCTTTCTTCCTTCTGGTCCACACCATTGATTTGAGTCCCAGTTTCCTTCCCGTCACCGTTGGTTCCATGTACATTTTCCTTTATTTCACTTAGCATAGCCTTCATTTTTTCATCTAATTTGTGACCATATTCAACCAATTTGTGAGCATCCTGATCACCAGTGCTTTGAACAGTGCATCTGATAGGTTGGCTATCTCTTGATCGCTTAGTTGTATTTGTTGTGGAGCTTTGATCTGTTCTTTCATTTAGGCCATTTTCTTTCTTTCTTTCTTTCTTTCTTTCTTTCTTTCTTTCTTTCTTTCTTTCTTTCTTTCTTTCTTCTTTCTTTCTTTCTTTCTTTCTTTCTTTCTTTCTTTCTTTCTTTCTTTCTTTCTTTCTTTCTTTCTTTTTTTGTCTGTGGCTGCCTGTTATGTAGTGAGGGGTGGAGACTTAGGTATTCACCAGGGTGGGGCAACCTATGTTGCTGGGTTTTGATGCTGTACATGGGGTAGGGGTCCGAGAGGGAACAATGGGGCTTGCTCTGCTCTCTGCTGGCTTTCAATCACTTTCCCCACTTCCCACAAGCAAATTGGGTTCTTCTGGTGCTGATTCCCATATGGTGGGGGTTGGTGTACATTCTAGGACCCTATGGGTCTCTCCAAGGAACTCTCCTGTGAGGCTGGGAGTTTCTCCCGCTGCCTCAACCCCCACAGGTGTTTTATATCAGTGGTTTGAGGCTTTATTTCCCCATGCTGGGACCCTGGGTTGCGAAGTCCATCCCACTCCCCAGTTGTTTCTCCCGGGTTATCTGCGCACGAATGTGGGACCACCCAGTCCACAATCTGCCTCCTCGTCAGGTCTGCCTGCTGCAGCCTTGCCTCAAGTCCTCTCTTCCCAGCTGCCTGTCTGTGGCTCTTCTACCAGTCCGGATGAGTATGTTTTCTTTAACTCTTTGGTAGTCGGACTTCCATATAGTTTGATCTTCTGTCAGTTATGGTTGTTTTTTGTTTTTAAATTGTTGTTGTCCTTCTTCTGGTTGTGCAAGGAGGTGCAGTGTGTCTACCTATGCCTCCATCTTGGCCAGAAGTCCAGGAAGGAGTCTACTTGGAGGTTTTTTTTTTAATTTTTAAAATTACAGTGAATATACTATATTATACTAGTTTCAGGCATACAACATAGTGAATAAACATTTATATAACTTACCATGTGATCATCCCAATAAGCCTAGTGCCCATCTGACATGATATACAATTATTACTGTATTATGAACTATATTTGTTATGCTGTACTTTACATTAATTTTAGAGTGGTGGAAAGAGTTAAGGGAGTATGTGGTGAAGATGTGTACAAAAAGAATTCTATCCATTTTTGTCAGTAAAAGGAGTGAGAAATAGGGATTGATTGAGATGAATACAGTGTCCAAATAAGGTTTTAAAATATATTATTTTGTTTTCAAGTGTGAAGAACACATGAAACTGGGGACTTGAGAAGATTGGAACATTGGCTAGAAGGGGTAGGATAAGCAGCAAGTAAGAAATAAAATTACCAGAAGCATTGAAAGTCCAGCTGAGGAAAGTTAACATGGATTTGTCATAGAGTGTTTCTTTGATTTGTGTTACAGGGTTAGGTCATCAGGCTGGCAGGGGAGGAGAGTGAAAGCAGGAGGCCATTTGTAGACTGGAAAAATGGAGAGAAATTGAAAGTGGGATCATGATGAGGTTAAAGACTGATTTAGTGGGAGTAAGGGAACAAAGTAAGTTGTGCCTAGAAGGGGGAGGTTCTTAGTTGGAATTCCAAATATTGAGGGCCAAGTTACAAATTTTGGTGAAAAGAGTATGAGGTTTGAAAATACTCTATTTTGGCATGTATAATGTACAGCCACATTTTGACCCAAACTTTCAGGAAAATAATTTTTGTTTTAATGTTTTAATTAAATGTTTTATTTTTTATATTTAGATTTTTTTGTATTATAAAGAAATTTTGGCATTTATATTTGAACATACTATGGTACAAGAAATTTTATGTAACAAATAATTACAAAACACAAGAACAGATATAAGGTATTTCAGGCACTACCCATGTATAATGTGCATCTTTATTCTTTCCCTCAAAAATTTGGGCAAAAAGTATGCATTATACATGGTAAAATACAGTAATCAAAATGGATGTTTTTAGAGTAGAATGAATTAAGGAATTGCTAGGGAAAGGTGTCATGTGGATTCTGCATATAAAAACTGATGTCACCCTGGACAATAGTCTGTGTGGAAGAAAATATTATTAGAAACACACTGTGAGAGAATGACTTGGAGTGGGTGATGCCACTGTGGAGGATGAGAAATTGGAGGTGTACTTCGAGAATAGTATAAGCTTCAAAGAAGGAGTGGTAACTGAAGGAAGGTGATGGAACAGTAAAAGGCAAGCAGGTGGGATGAATGAAATGAAGACAGAACTGCTGTTTTGACCCTGAGAGGAAGAAGAAGAGGGGCATCCTCTCTGAATGGTCAAAATGGATGCAGAGATCATAGAGGGAAGCCAGCAAGCAGCACGTAAATCACAGGGCAAGAGGAAATGCTGTGGGGGAAAGGTAGAGAATATAAGAAATGCTATTGACAGTGTAGCAAGGCTCCAGAGGGCACAGTGAAAGAGACCAGAGGGGCTGCAGAAAGCAGAGGCATATGCCATAGAGGGAGTTGAACTGAGTTGGAGAGAGCTGGCAATAAAGTAAACAGAACTAAGTTTGATGGTTTTATTCTGTGAGTAAGAGTGATGGAAATAATGAGTATGAAGGACACAAGTCCCAAGGTTTCAAACTGAGACTCAATTTTGGGGTGGGTAGGTATTTGCTGCCCTAAAAGGGGGGAAATAGGCATGATTGACTAGAGCTAGCTATACTTCCCATGAGGTCTTGGTTAGACTGAGGGCTGTACTGGAGTTCAGATCTACATCAGTATGCTTACCTGGGTTCCTGCCTGATGATAACAGTACAGCTTTTTGAGTTATGATATCCCATGTCAAATAGCTTTATTCAAAGAGAAGAACAAAGTGTCCTCCCAATCTTGTATCTAGTGATGGATAGATTCCTTATTTTTGTAGACTGGCAGTGCCTTCCAATGCTTCTGTAAACATAAATAAAAGAGTATTTTCAGAAGTACTAGTGGGTACAGATGTGACAAGCAGGAGCCGAGCTCATCTTTAATGTTTCCTTCAGAGCCAGTCTTAGAAAATTATGACATCTCAGAATTGTTCATGGTACTCGTTATTCCCCTGCCCTTCTTCTAGGTGACCTCAATGCTGTCTCCTCACAAGACGCTCAGGGCTTTTGTATTATTTCCTGTTTAACCAGGACTGCTTATAGTAAACAGCCCCTCCAAACTCTGGCCAAGTTCTACCCTAAACTTCCCTACTTCCCTCTCCCAACACCTGATCCCGTGCCTTTAAGGCCCTATTCTCTTCTTCCCGGGGTGTTTCCCTGGTAGCTAGTAAATGAATCTGTGCTAAGGTAGTTAAGTCTAGTAATAAGTTAATGTCTCCATGCTCCCAGTGGTTTTTCCATTTTACTGGAGTACCTTACCCCAAAGGGAAAAAATGACTATAATGATAGGAATTGAAAGCTCTAGAGTAAGGAAAGAAAAGTAAAGAAGGGCTTCCTGGACCTCAAATTAAACCAGCAAGACATTCAGCTCTTGCTAATTTCACTGGCTGAGGTGTAGGGCTGATTTTGTTTTCTAGAGCACTTGGGATTAACCCTGGTTGCTTGTGGCCTAGAAGTGGTGATACCCCAAATTTCTTGGTACAACAACTTGCAACTTTTTGAATTTTCACTCTCTAGTCCACCTATTTAGGCTTCAGTAAATTGTGTGGTTATTTTTTCTTTTCCTCAGAAACTTTATATTCCAGCTTGCTTCAGACATAAATAAGCTAAATCATACAGCCTTCAAAGGTACTTCTTAAAATCAATGTAAAAAGGCTTTGAAAATAGACCCATTAAGTGTTTTTAACTCTGCACGAAATATTGTATAATATAATTCTTTAACACACTGAAACTGGAGTTTTTTCCATCCATTTTCCTTCCTTTAGCTAACAAGCTCCAGGTGCTCACTAAAGAATGTAAATGTCAAGGTGGGCTTATTTTGATATGCTCTTTCTAGGGAGTAGAGACTGTGTCAATGGCTCTGTTGATTTCAAGCAGTGCCTGGGGCCCTTGCCAGTAATCACAGGCCTGAGTGCTCACCATATCCAGGGCCTAAAGTGGCACAAAGCCATATCTAGAGCCAGTGCAAAGCAAAATGGAGATACTTTACTCTCCATTCAGAATATCCACTTGATATCTGTCCTTCAGTGTGTGCTGTCTATGTGTTTCCATGTATGAATTGTCTGCTCAGAATGGTAAAATATTAGGACAACTCTTTCCATTTGTGAATTTCCCAGACTAACCTTTTTCTCATCCAAACAGCAAACAATTTGTTTGACCATCTGCTTTACTCTCCACTTTCAAGTACCTTATACATAGAGACATTTACAAGCACACCAGCCTTTTTTCTTCTTTAAGACATTGAGTGCCCTAATGGCAACTCTTAGACAGCCCAGGGACTTCTACCATGTCTCTTGTTATGGACCTGTTCTACTGCATGATGATCTGTCCTATCCAAGTACCCACCTGCTGGCAGCTGTCACCTTGATAATCAATCTGGCAAATCAATCTCTGCTAAGGTGTTATCAAAATGTGGCTTCTATCCTCCCCCTTAGGAATATGTGCATTTTAAAAGGAAATTTTTAGGAATACAGAATCTCACTCCAAGGGATGGTTCTCTTTTGTGTGAATTTCAGGTATTTATTCTTTTATTTAATATGTAATACATGTCTTCTATGAGTCAGACACTGAATTAGGAACAATGAATATGACAATAATAAAATGTAGTTCTACCTTAGAAGTTTACAGTATAGTATAAGAGACAAGCATGTAGAATAATTTCAGTGCACTATTATAACTGCCATGATTAAAGTATTCTTAACTAATTAATTCAACACATATTTATTGACTGCCACTGGGAACTCAAACTAAGAACATACCTTTTCCTTTCTACACAAAGCATTGTGCTAGATGCCAGAGAAATGAAAGTGAATGAAGAAGACAGTCCCTGTCCTCACTAAGCTTCCATTCTCTTGTATGTACAAGGCAGTATGGTTCAATGCAGGAAGGAATGACTTAACTGGAATTGTTGGGCAAGACTACAAAGTGGCGATGAATTTTGAGTTAGATCTTGGAAAATGAGTAGATATTCATTAAATCAATAAGATGAAAATAAAACATTCCAGGCATAAGGAATGTGTGTGTATGTATACACACACACAGAAGCATGCATGAAATCTGGACATATAGTATCCTTAAGAAATGGTGAGTACTTTAGGGTATCGTGAGGTGCTGAGAATATATGAGAGAGCATCATTGAAATGAGGTTGGAAAACCAGGTTAGGCCAGATAATGAAGGATAGCAGCTACATAACACTTGGTTCTGGATCACACAAAACAGGTTCAGATTTAAGCTCTGCCACTGACTAGCTATGTGAATTTGGAAAAGTTATTTATCTCCCTGGGTCTTGGGTTCCTTACTTACAAAGTTGGAAGAGTAATTTTAACAACTTCATGGGATCATAGTGAAAATTAATTTACATATGTTTGTCAAGTTCTTAGCACAAAGCCTGAGACGTAGTAAGTGTTACATAAGTTGTAACTGTTGTCCTTGTGTAAAGGAGTTTGAATTGTGTATGTCAGCAATGGGGTGTTGGGAACTTCCTTGCCTGGTTTCAGGAGCTGTAACCCCCCATGGCTAAGGCTGAGTGAGAGACCTCTGGACCATATGCCACTAAGGAGACAAAGCTTATCTCCCTGGCAAGAGCACTGCTTCTGCTCCTTTTTCCATAACTAGCCCCCAATGCTTGATCAGTTAGCCAATGACAGGTAAGATGCCCCAAGGAGGTAACAACCTAAGACAGGCACAATCACATGGAAGCCCCAGGGAAGGACTTGGGGGGCTATGGAGAAAGGGAGTGATGGACCCTCACCCCTCGGCTTTGACAAAGCCTCAGTCCTCATCCTGCCTGTGAGAAGTCTCCTAATTTCTTGGCTATCTTGCCTCCTCTGCCTGACTTAAGCCTGAAATAATGACAGAGGGTGGTGCAGCCCTGTGATGGAAAGGGCAGGCTCCCTGGGTGATCAGGCCTGAGAAAGAATACATAAACTCCTGTGAAACCTGCTTTGCTAAGAATGCTCTCAATTAAATGATAAGGGTCTGAGCAGAAAATGAGTTTGTTCCTCAGAGTTTTATGGCTCTTTAGCTAACAGACCCTGACTCAGAATAGGCCCTTAGAGTTCTTTATATGTTATCTATTGTTTGATCCTTACTGCCTGACAATGATTAATGAACTTTACCTATATTCCTGTGCAATTTAAAAGTCAATAAAAACCCTGTGAAGGCAAGGTTCGAGGTGGTCTTCTCTTGAGAGAGTGGCCATGCCGTCCCTTTTCCTCCAGAGGACTTGGTAGTCTGTGTGAATGTCTCATGTCTCATCCATAATGCCACGGACACTGCAGGCTGGTGTACACGTCAATGGGGACCTGCTGAAATTGGATTATTAAGGAGAAGAGTGACTTGATCATATATATATTTTAGAAAGACCATTCCAACTAGAGAGAGGAGTGGATGTCTTAAGGGTTAGAGACTAGGCTGTCTCTAGCAGAAGGGTGTAGTCAGGAGACTAGTGCATCAACTAAGGACAGAGATAGCAAGAGCCAGGACAAAGTTAGCGCAGAGTGACAAACACTCTCTCCATGATCAAACTTCAGTTAGGCTCCTCTGATCCCTATTCTCAATTAGGCTTTGACCTTGGACCTTCGTGTTCATTTTTGGTGACTAGTTTTAGCAAGGATCCTGCTAAGTCAGTTTACAGAGAGTCTTTCACCTTTGATACTCAGTTACCCTTGTCTGCCTCCAGCAAGAATTGTCCCCATCCTTAATGTCTTCCCTTGGTAATTTTATCTACTGACTCTATCACTCTGCTTATTAGTTATAAGTCCCCGGCTATCTTTACTGTATTTAGGGTTGAGCCTAATCTCTCTCCCCTATTATAATATTCCTATTACAATGGTCTTAAGTAAAATCTAATTGTATTACTAGTGTCAGAATCCTTTTCCTTTTCTTAAATATTTTATTTATTTTTAGAGGGGGGGGCAGAGAAACATCAATGTGTGGTTGCCCCTCTGGCATCCCCAACTGGGGTCCCAGCCCACAACCCAGGCATGTGCCCTGACTGGGAATTGAACTGGTGACCCACTGGTTCTCAGGCCAGTGCTCAATCCACTAAGCCACACCACCTAGGGCAAGAATCCTCTTTTTCTTTAACAAAGAGATGAGGATTGTTTGAGGGAATCAAGCTCAATGGAATTTAGAGTATTATCTTCTTAGCTTCTGATTCCTATGAATAAGAACAGATAATTAAGGTCAAAGATGGGATCACAGATGACTGTGAGTGGTAGGAATACCTTTAACTAAAAGATGGATTACCAGAGGATGGGTATGTGTGTTTTTTTGTGGGGGGAGGGGAGTGTAGGTGCTGAGTCTCTTTTAGCCAAGTTTTGTCAAGTTTGTATATGTGATGTATATCTGTATTCTATCTTGAGATTGATTTAGCAAGCAAATGGAAATAGGCAGTTTTTGATAAAAATGTAGTTGATGCAATAGTATTAAATGAGATTATCTAAAATAAGCATGTACAACCATAACAAGACTGAGAACAAGATCCTGATAAACCAACATTTAAAGGGTAGGCAGAGGAAGAACGACAAAGTAAAAAATCTCAGAGAGTACAGTCTAAGGCATGAAGGAAAAAAATAGGGGTGAGTCCCCTATTTTTATCCCTCCCACAGCTAAGGGATGAAAGTTTCAAGGGGGAAGGAGTAGGAAATAAATCTCAAATGCAGCTGAGAGGTGCAATTGAATCATAAAATAGGAGGATACTGAGAACCTTTACTAGAGCTGCTTTTTTGGAGAGATGAGAATGGAAGCCAGATTGCCTGAGTTAAGATTTGTCCCAACCTTGTATCAGTGGGGAATTGTAACCCACTGTACAATTCTTTTGACATTGTTTCTGTAAGTGCTGACTCTGACTACTATGTAGCTTGTAGAAAGAGCATGTTAGTATAAGAATCCTAGGAAATAACTTCAAAAGATACAAACTCTAAACTGCAGGAATCCTAGCTCTGGGAGATTTGTTGACCTTCAACCATGGAGCCAGGATGGCATAAAGTCAGGATGACATGAAGCCAGGATGACTAAACCAGGATGACACACACCAGACCAGCACTTGCCTTATCAGAATGGACTGGGATCACCTGCATGTAGAGAACTTTTCAATCCCTGACCCTTGATCTCATTGTTCTGCCTTTCCTCTCCCTTTTTTATGAAATCTTTTGCCTGCACTGAGATGTTAAGATGGCTTTGAGATATTAGTCCTTCATCTTCTCAGGTGACCAGTACTTGAATAAAATGCTTTCCTTTACACCAGCACCTACTTCTTGAGTATAGGCTTTTGAAGTGACAGGCAGCTGGAGCTGTATTGTTTCAACTTCACTACCCATCCTGCTAAAACAACTGACAAAGGGGTTGAGATCACCATCAATTTGAAAGAAGGAATAAGACTTGGGTCTTAGATACATGTGCAACCAAATGCTACATTGCTCTTATACTGGGACCTGTATCACAGGTAGTACAGTCTGTGACTTATTTTGATGACCTTTGCACACAGTGACTCAGTAGCTAAGAAAACAATATTTTAAGGAATTGAGAAAGGAGAGTTGACTTTTTAAATTTATAATTCAATTGAATCACAGAACCTTTTGGTTATTCTTATTAAAATTTAATCACATATTACTGAATTCTACTTTCCTTCAATAAAATGCAGTTAGCATTTTCATCTTTGAATGGCCCTTTAATAAAAAACTTGTTTCTATATTTGCCTTCTGAGAAAAGCTAAGTTACATCTTATTATCTTTGACTCACATATGAGGCATTGAAATTCATGTGGAATACAAAATTTATTTTTTTTAACCATGTAGGGTTTCCACAGCATCCAGATACTTAAATAAGAAAGTGTAGACTCCATCCCTCCCTCTCACTATCATTCATTTGTACTGAAACACTATTTCTACTTTTCTTTTACCCTCATAGTATATTAAAGAATATATATATATATATATATATATATATATATATATATATATATTCTCCTCTATATATATATATAGAGGAGAAAAACATTTCTAAAGCCACAACTGCTTTTGCCTAAAAGAGAAACCACTTTGAAAATGGCCATTGTGTAGCAGGAATAAGGAGTTTACTATAATAGATTCCGAATGTCGGCCTTACAGTTGTTTTCTAAAAGGAATAAAACTACCCAATTCTAGCACTTATCTGGGAATTCCTAAGCAGAGAGGAAATTGGCCAGAAGATATGCTTATGTGGGGGTCTGTGATACTTAACTGCTGAAGTCTAGGATGGGTGTTAATCTTCAGAGATGTCTGTAAGCAATAAGAGTCATCTGTGGAGGACCTTCAGGTCCCAAAGCTCATTTTAACCTAAAAATATAGGGCCCTGGGGCCTGTGTGGTCACAAGCAGTAAAGCAGTCAAATTCTTCCCAAGTTCCTAAGGCAGCACATTAAAACAGAACTTTCTCAGCACTGCCTTTCAAATGGTTCAAGAAGAAAAGCCATGGCATCTTTTCCAATACCCATATCCTATTTTCAAGTCTTCCAGAAATAGTGGCTTTAATTCACGGGCTTTAGACTGAAGGGGAATTGCACTCAAATTGACAGCTTGATTTTCTGCTAATCTTAACATTTTATAAGATTGTCATGGCTGGTGTGGTTCAATAGATTGAGTGCCAGCCTGTGAACCAAAGGGTCGCCAGTTCAATTTACAGTCAGGACACACGCCTGGGTTGTGGGCCAGTCTCCAGTAGGGGTGTGCAAGAGGCAATCACACATTGATGTTCCTCTCCTTCTCTTTCTCCTTCCCTTCCCTTCTCTCTAAAAGAAAATAAATAAAATCTTTAAAAAATAAAGTTTACCAGGAAGGCAATGATTTTGGATAGCAAGCAATCTGATTGGGGTACCCAAGATTTTTAGTTCTTTTGCTTTTTTTTTTTCCAACTGGAGTTCACATCTTTTACCAAACCATCTCTATATCCTTGTCTTTGTGAGGAAAGAGACAACTTTGCTTGTCTAATTATTAAGGGCTAAAAAGAAGACATGGTAATTAGAAATGAGGAAGACTAGTGATTGTCAGTTATTTCATTAGCACCTTTAGCACATATCCTAAAAACAATATAAAGGATGTGTAAGACCTATAATTGATCCTTAAACTAGCATCTTTTGTACATAATATATAATGTATATAAAATCAGGAAATTACTATTATTTATTAACCGGGGCAGTGAAAATATTTGGGCTTTGTTTCAGGCTATGAGTCAAAGGACTAGCTGAAGAAATTTGCCATCCTGAAGAAAACCATTGCCATTTAGAAATAGGCAAAAACAGAATCAAGAAATCTAGTATGTGTGCATGCAAATGTGTTGAACCAAGTACCTTTCTTAAACCTTGGCAATTAGACCTCTTGCTAGGGTTCACATCTCACAGAGCCTGCACTTTGAATGCTTTTGAAGTGACATTCTCAAAATTTTCTAAGGTACCTTTAGTGCTGTCCAGGTGAGCTTCCCTTTGTGAGAGCTAGAGTGTGACTTTCAGCCCCTGTTTCTTCACTTAGGGCTCTATCTGCTCTATTATTCTGGGCATCTGGTCAATTAGATGCCCCAAGAAACTCCAGGACTCATTTCTATGAAATCCGTTCACATACATGCTAATGAGACCCTATGCCAGAGGGTGGCCTGGTAAGCTGCTAGCTCCCACTGGCTGGTGAAGTCGTTCTTTCTCAGGATTGTACAAGATTGGACTGCAGACTGGTACTGGGATATTTCTTACATTGAACCCAGGATTATTGTAGAGCACCAGTGACCTAAGCATTAGCTCTTTCCTAACCAAATTCCAACTGTAAATCAGCCTTCTGCTTATATTACCAGAGGGCAGTGAGGATAGATGCAGACTAATTTTATTTTATTTTTCAATTACAGTTGATGTTTAATATTATTTTGTATTAGTTTCAAGTGTACAGCATAGTGGTTAGATAATTATATTATTTGCCAATTGATCTCTTGATATTTTAAGTATCTACCCTACACTGTATATAGTAATTAACATGTTATTGACTATATTACCTAAACTGTGCTTTATATCCTTGTGACTATTTTGTAACTACCAATTTGTACTTCTTAATCCCTTCACCTTTTTCACTCAGTACTCTCCCTTCAGGTGACCATCAATTTGTTTTGTTTATTCATTTATTTTGTTCTTTAGATTCTACATATAAGTGAAACCATACCTGATTTGTCTTCCTCTATCTGATGTATTTCACTTAGTGTAATACTCAGTAGGTCCATCCATGCTGTTGCAAATTGTAAGACTTCATTCCTTTTATGATCAAGTAATATTCCATCCTATATATGTACCACCACTTTTTTATCCACTTATCTATTGATGGGTCCTTGGATTGCTTTCATATCTTGGTTATTGTAAATAATACTGCAATAAACATGTGCATTATCTCTTTTCCTTATTTACTTAATTTTGTTGTTTACACTATTACAGATGTCCCCATTTTCTCTCCTTTGCCAACCTCCTCCCCACTCTTGCTTCCCCTTGCCTCTGGCTATCACCACACTGTTGTCTGAGTCTATGGGTTATACATATATGTTCTTTGGCTAATGTCTTCACCTTCTTTCATCTAGTTCCCCTACCCTTCACCTTTTCAAATTGGTGTTTTGCAGTTCTCCAGATATATACCCAGAAGTGGAATTGCTGGGTGAAAAAGCAAGTCCATTTTAGTCTTTTGAGGAAATTCCATACTGCTTTTCTCAGTTGCTGCACTGGTCTGCATTCCTACCAACAGTACATTAGGGTTCCCTTTTCTCCACATCCTCACCAACACTTGTTGTTTGTGGATTTATTGATGATAACCATTATGACAGGTGTGAGGTGATAGCTCACAGTGGTTGTAACTTGCATTTCTTTAAATGAATAGTGATAAACATTTTTTTCATATGTTTATTGGCCATCTGGATATCCTCTTTGGAGAAGTATCTATTCATGCCCTTTGCCCATTTTTAAAAACTAGATTGTTTGTTTGTGCTTGTTTTCTTTTTTTTTTGGTGTTGAATTGTATGAATTATTTATAAATTTTAGAAATTAACCACTTATCGGATGTATCACTGGCAAATATATTTTATCCATTCAGTAAGTTGTCTTTTCATTTTGTTGATTTTCCTTTGCTGTGCAAAACCTTTTTAGTTTGATGTAGTCCCATTTGTTTATTTTTTTCTCTTGTTTCCTTTGCCCAAGGAAATATATCAGAAAAAACATTGCTAAGAGACATGTCAGAGAGTTTACTGCCTATGTTTTCTTCTAGGAGTTTTATGGTTTTAAGTCTTACATTTAAGCCTTTAATCCATTTTGACTTTATTCTTTTAGATGGTATAAGAAGGTGATCTAGTTTCATTTTTATGAATGTATCTAATTAAATTTTCCAGTACCATTTATTGAATAGACTGTCTTTATGCCACTGTATGCTCTTGTTTCTTTTGTCTTATACTCATTCACAATATAGGCTTGGGTTTATTTGGGGGCTCTTTCTTCTGTTTCATTGATCTATGTGTCTGTTTTTATACAAGTGCCATGTTGTTTTGATTATTATAGACTTTGTTCTCTTTTGTTAAGATTGTTTTGATTATTCAGGGTCTTTTGTGGTTCCATATAAATTTTTAGATATTTGTTCAAGTTTTGCAAAAAACACCATTGGTATTTTGATAGAAATTACATTGAAACTATAGATCGATTTGGGAAGTATGAACATTTTAATTATTTTAATTCTTCCCATCCATGAGCATTGTACATGCTTTTATTTATTTGCATCTTCTTCAATGTCTTATGATTTTCTCAGTACAGGTCTTTTACCTCCTCCGTAACATTTATTCCTAGGTGTTTTATTTTTTGATACCATTGTAAATAGGGCTGTTTTATTAATTTCTTTTTGTGATAATTCATTATTGGTGCATAAAAATGCAACCAATTTCAGATTATGTTTCATTCTGCTACTTTACTGAACTCATTTATCAGTTCTAATGGATTATTGGTGGAATCTTTAGGGTTCTTTCTATATAACATCATCTCATATATTGCAGGCATCTCTTAACCCCCTTCACCACTGTTGGCACCCACAACTGTCACCTCACCCCTTTTCACATGCATTGCTTCATGTGTCACACAGTCCTCTGGGAATGATTACTCCTATCTCTTTTCAGAGCTTTCAAGACTACTTCTCTGTGTGTTTCCAACACAGAGGTTCTTTCTATTAGTGTCCTCTCTTGGCTATGATTGATGTGATGATATTATGTTCTCTGAGTATGATCATAGGATATACCAGATGAGAGACAGACATTCCCTGACAGAATATACCAACTGTCCTCACTCTGCCTATGGGTCCCTTCTTATCTTCCAAACTGGTGGGAGTATACGAAAGTCAGGGGTATAGTCAACATTGAAAGCAATCATACTATAGAAATGCAATAATTGTGGCTAGCCTAAAGCATTTGATAAAAGACATGGTTGAATGACATGTTGTTCTACATTTATGCTATAAAATCCAAATAGTAAAAATTTAACATGATATTATCATTTATATTTTACTGCATATCCTGGCAATGTTTGCATTTGTGGTCATTATGAATGAAACATAATAAAAACTTTTGGAAGAGGTTGTAAAGCTAGCATTAAAGGGGAGTGTGGCAAGAATGATGTAGCATTCTAAATAACAATGTAAGCAGCCTTAAGTAAGTGGTATAAGAAACTACAGAGGGAAGAAATTCAATATCATTTCAATACAAATAGACTAAGTGTCATGATATTATGAATAATAACAGTATTGCTATGTTCTTTCTCATGGTGACCAATACTAAATTAGCCAAGAATGGCATACTTGACAAGGTACATGAAGAGATGGAACCCAAACACTATGCTGAATCTTCATGTGCATGAGTTAGATAAGAAATAAATACAAAAGCACCTCTTTTCTACCCATTATTCTAAATATCCATTGATAAGTCTCTATACTTCACATGAGGATATCAGTTTTGTAATCCATTTTTAAGTCAAATTGTGTATGTAGACAAAAGTTCCACAGAAAACTATCCCAGGTTTTTATCTACCCTAAGAGTGACTCTGACCGAAAAGTTAAGGGTTTGAACTGCTTTTTACCCCAAGTACTGCACATTATTTCTCCGAAGGTTCTTTATTTACTTGCAAAGAGCAGAGTCAAATAAAAAGCTACAGCTCCTTTAAGTTTATCAGATATTATCTGGAGCTAAGCCTCAAAACTAGAAACTTAAATATATACATTAACAAATAACATCAGCATATTTCATTGGCTAAGACAAAATAATTTCATGGTTATTCATTCAGTGTATTATAAATATTTTGCTATGTGTCAAATAAATGGTGGTGAACAACATGGATAAGGGCTGAACAGGGACTTCATAGAACTAAGAGAAGCTGGGCACACAGACATTAAACAAGTAAACATGAATTTATTATTATCACAAATTTTAATACATTTTAAGAGGAAGGAAGTGTTTTTTGAGACAATGATGAAAAGAATCCTGCTTGTATAGGAAATGAAGGTATTTTGTGATGGGGTGATGAACAAAAACATGAAAAATTAGAAGAGAAGAAACTTGGCAGAACACACAGTACTTGGTTCTTTCTAGGAATGGAAAAGTTTAAATGTTGAAGAAAGTGATATAAAATGAGGTGGGATGTTTGGCAGAAAGTGAAACATAGAGGGCTTTCAAAGGTTTAATTTGATCCTAAAAGAAATGGAAAGCCATTGGAGAAATTTGGGTAGGAGAGGATGTGATTGATTTATATACATTATTAGAAGACTGTTCTTTGAAAAATGTCTGGGGGTGAGAATGGAGGTGGGAAGAACAGGTAGAAGACTACTGCATAGGTCCATGTAAGAATGATAGGAGGCTAAATTTAGGTAGAAAAAATGGGTTGAAGAGAAATAAACCAATATATTTTGGAAATAAAATTGATGGGGATTGCTGAGGAACTAGATCCATTCATTCATTTATTCATTCATTCAAGAAATATTTGAGTGCCTCTTCTGGGTCAAGCATTGTTGTAGGTGATGGGATAGAGCAATACCAAAGAATAATCCCTACCTTTATTGAGCCTATAGTTTAGTAGGATGATATACACATTAAACAAATACATGAAATATACTATACCCAATGGTGATAAGAGTGATGGACAATAATAAAACAAGGTAAGATGTAAAAGGTCTACTGGGATGCATCTGAGGTTCCAGTTTTATGAAGAGCCTTTAGGGAAAAGCTCTCTAAAATGGTCACCTATGAACAGATACTTGAAGAAAATAAGGAAGCAACATATTTGGTTATCTGGGGGAAATATTCTAGGCAAATAACTCATTAGGAGGCAGAATTGTACTTGGTAGTTTGAGGAACAGTGGAGAAACCAATGTGTTTAGAGTAGAATAAATGAGGAAGAGATTGTTAAGTAATGAGATTAGGGTGGTTCTACAATGGGGAAGCTCATGTTGGACTGTTACAGAACAGACAGGGGGGCTTAATGATATAAAAGAACCCCCCCTTTCCCCTGGGGTTTCCTCCCCACATACTGGGTTAGTTTTGCCTGCCACCTGAGGAAAGACGTCTCTTAATGTCAGAGATCAGTGAAAAGGAAAGGAATTTGTTATTTATTTGAAATAACACAAACTAAAGTTCTCCACAAACACACACAGTCCTCCCGGTACCCTCCACATGGCAAAGGGGAGCACTTCCAAAGCTTTGTGGCCCTGACTCTCACCCAAGCCACATGGTCCCAACTAAGACACCAAAGCCAAGTGATCCTGAACAGATGCGTGGTCCCAAAAGGAGAGACACCCAATGGATGCTGTGCCTCCGTTTAAATCCCAGTGCCAATCTTCCTCTGCATCCCCATTTCTAGCTCCTCCCACAATTGGCCACAGCTGCCAACATTATGGGCAGGTGTGGCCCTGTGGTGTGGAGCCAATGATCTCCAAGCTCTTCTGGACCCTATTATAAATCCCTATTTGGGGCTCCCTTCTTGACTGTACCCTGTTACAGGACCATTGTAAAAACCTTGGTTTTTAAGATTGTAGGATGGGAAGCCTTTGAAGGGTTTTGAGCAGAAAGGTTATATAAGGGTTTACATTTTAACAGGACCATTCTTGCCACTATGTTGATAAAAGATTGTAAAGGAGCAAGACAGGAAGCACAGAGATCATTTAAAGACACTATTTCAGTAATCTAGGCTAGAAGTAATGGAGGTTTGGATTTGGGTGGCAGTAATGAAGGTATTGTGAAGTGGTTGGATTCTGTATAGATTTGAAGGTAAAATTCATAAAATGTAATGGTCAATTACAACTGGGTTATGAAAGAAAGTAAAGGGTCAAAGATGATTCTACAGTATGAGCAAATGGAAGGAATTAGAATTTCCACACTCTGAGATGAGGAAGACTGGGGGAGGTGATTTTGGTGGTGAGGGGTGATAAATTTGGAGAGTGAGGAGAAAGAAAGAATTCAGAGTGACTCCTAGATTTCTGGCTTGAACAATTGGGTAGATGGTGGTAGGAAAGATGACAAACTTAAAAAACCATCTAGTCCAAATTCTTTGGTTTGATATATGAGGAACTAAAAGCCTTAAGAAAATAGCCACCTTGTTGAGTAGTCACATTGAAGAGCCTAAACTTGGTTCTTCTAACTGAAGGGTCCAGGTTCTTGCTTCTTTCTATTCCTTAAAAATTTAAAATCTCTAGAATGGGAAAATAAAAATTTAAGTTTCTTAAAGGCAAGCTCTGTGCTTACACTCCTTTTAAATATTATACTGTAGTGGACATCTATTATTTTATGTCTTGAACACCCTTTTTTTCCAGGGTCTCTTCTTCACATCACCCTACGCACATCTCACATCTGCATGATTTCCACAGGAACCTCCATACTAGTACAATGTCATCCCACCTCTTGGCCAGAGTAGATTGTTTGAGGGATAGCCACATGACCCAAAGTGGACCAATTTCTTCTGCC
The DNA here is from genome assembly GCF_004126475.2 of Phyllostomus discolor. Classification (NCBI taxonomy): domain Eukaryota; kingdom Metazoa; phylum Chordata; class Mammalia; order Chiroptera; family Phyllostomidae; genus Phyllostomus; species Phyllostomus discolor. The sequence goes on along the minus strand of NC_050198.1, from coordinate 78,939,218 downwards.
TACTTAGATAAAAAGGGGAACAAAGATAACTCTAAGCATTTAGTAAATACCTGGTGACCTAAATTGAAGGGGGGATGAAGCTTTTAGAAATCATATAAAAAACATTTTCAAAACATATGAATTAGGGAATGATTATCCCCATTTCAAAAATAGTTGCTCTACCAGAAGGTTGACTGTAATTTTGCTTTAAATAGCAATCTTTGTAGTGAATTCAAGTATTTGTTTATGATCATTTACTACTTAACAGGCTGGAGTTGAAGGGAGAGCATTTTAAAGTTAAAGCATCAGAAAATACTTCCCATTAAATTTTCATTCTGTGGGCCTGGAGCCTGAGCTCTATAAAAGCTTCTATTTTTAAACAGTGAATTATGAGCTATCAATTGGGTTAGCACCAGTATCAATGTTGGATAAATGATGCTAAATCAATTGGTGATGCTTTGAATTGTGAATTTACCTTACACATTTTATAGGCCTCTAAGTAAAAACTACTTTAAGTATAGAATAAATTAATAAAAAGAAAACATTGTACACTCAGTATGCTTATGGGTGTGTGTATGGTTTAGATAATATAATTACCAAAGATATGTGGATATAATAAATGGTTTCTGATAATAGGGAATAAAAATCAGTGAAACTACATCTAACGCCCTGGCTGGCGTAGCTCAGTGGATTGAGCGTGGGCTGTGAACCAAAGTGTCACAGGTTCAATTCCAAGTCAGGGTACATGCCTGGGTTGTAGGCCATGACCCCCAGCAACTGCACATTGATGTTTCTCTCTCTCTCTCTTTCTCCCTACCTTCCCTCTCTGAAAATAAATAAATAAAATCTTAAAAAAAAAAACAACTACATCTATAGTTGATGGCTTCATCAGCAAGAAGAGGCACCTTGGTGCTTACTGATGAGCTTCTGCCATACTGGAGGCTGAGGAGAAGTGTTGGTGGATACCAGCCTACTGGGTCATAAGTGCAAAGTCAGATGACCCATCTAGCATATTTGATTAACTTGTATTTATTCTGTGGAGACATAAATAAGTAGTCATAACTAGAGTAGTGCTACATATCATTAAAAATTAAAAAAAAACACAAGTTAAAACTTGACTGCTCTGATGAAGAGAAATAGAAATTAGAAAGAAGAGGAAGAGCAAAAAGAGGAAGTAGAAAGACGAAAAATTACTTCATAAACATGTGTAGCTGGCAAGAGCTGTGAGACCTCACTTCATTTTATCCAGCATGAATGGAACACCTATACACTCAGGCATGTAGTAACTTCTGAATGAGTTTGTGAAAACAACTAAATGAGTATGTTAATAATTGGATGAACTTATACAGTTTGTTGGAGTTAACACATGTTTAAATCTATATATTGCATCATTCATACATCTACCTCTTTTCTCAATCTTGGAGTGATTTCCTTATATTTAATAGTTTCAATTAGATATATCTAATTCAGGATTTGCTGAATGACCAAATCACTTTTCTTGGTAGTTTTGGTTTCTAATGATTTGGTAACAATATAAGAATTTAAGGTATTATTTAAGGTAGTATCATTCATAATTTATTTACTTAAAAAATGCATACCCACTTGCTATAAATCCAGGCAGGGTGACCATACATCTCTATTTGCCCAGGTCAGCCCTGGCTTATGCCTATTTTCCTAATGTATGCATTAATGGTATATTCTCTCACCCGTAAAAATAGCCTGGTTTGAAAAAAAAATATATGTTTGCCCTACGTATCAGTTCCACAGGTAGTCCTGATCTTGCCAACAAGAATCTGCTGCGAATGCAACTAATTTTCCTGCTTTGTCATGAGGTCTTAGGCAAAGTTCCTTTTGATTTTTTACCCCTCCAGGTGAAAGACTGTATCATTAACTCATACTTCAGTTAAAACACTTGTCAGAGAAAATATATTCCATTAGAAAAATATAGATAAAATGATGGGACTAAGCATTTTGAGAAAAAGAAATGTATAGCCAATAAACATTAACAGATATGCAACCTCACTTATATTCAGGGAAATACATATCTATACTACAATGGAATATCAATTTATATCCATTTGATTAATAAAAATTTAGGTACCCAGAAGATAGTTCTTGTTAGGATGTGTATGTGACCTCTCTTTTATGTTTCTCATAGGAATATAGTTTGATATAGCTGCTTTGGAGAACAATTTGGTATCATTTTTGTAATATTGCATATTTGCACATCCTATGACCTAGCATCAATACTAAGTATATGCTAAGAAAAAATTTTAGCACATTTACCCAAGGAGATGTGTTCTAGAATGTTTGTGGTGACAATGTTTGTAATAGCACAATTTGGAGAACCACCCAAATTTCAATTAACAAGAAAATAAATACATGATTTTTGGATTGTTCACATAATGAGATATGATATCAGTGAAAATGAATGAACTATAGTTACAAGCAACATGAATAAATCTTAGTAATATAATACTCAGTAAAAAAGCAAGACTCAGAAGACAACATAGAATATGATACTCTTCTTGTTAAATTAAAAAAAACAAGTAAAACAAGAAATCTAAGAAATATACATATACTTGATAAAATTATCAAAAAGGGTAAGGAATGATAAGCATAAAATTCAGGATTTCAGAATAGTGGTTACCTCTAGGAGGTCATGGGGGTTGATATAGTGGAGGAATATAGGTAATACTCCAGTTTGAGGGCTGGGAAGTGAGTTCATAGATATTTATTAGTTCCCTAAAACAAGTAGATGAAAACGATGATTTATAAAGCAATGATAGTATAACCTGAACCAATAATTATGATTAATTCAGTACTATATACCTGAGATTCAGTACTATATACCTGAGGTTCAGTAAAAACACAAAACAATAAAAACCTTGCCATGGCCTACAAGGTCCTTTGTGATCTGGCTTTTGGCTTGCCTTGTGATATAATTTCCTATGTCCCTTATCCTAGTACACTCAGCTTCAGCAAAAACTGTTTTTTTTTTCTTGGCTTTTGAACTCTTTATATGTGCTTCTGCCTTGGGGTCCAGTATACCCTTTTCTCAGATATGCACATGTCTTTCTCCCTCATGTCATTCAAATTTGCTCAAATACCTTAGCAAGCCCTTCCCCAAACATCCTATTTAAAATGTACCTCTTTTATGTTATTGCTACACCCTACTGATTTCTTCAGACTACTTCCTAACTGATATATTATTATATGCATATTATTTTTATTATTTGTATTTTTCTATACTGACAATCTGTGGAAGCAATGATTTTGCTTTGTCCACTGCTGTATTGTTGCTTGGCTGTCTCCTATTTGTCCCTTGTCTAAGAGGTCATTTCCTCCAGAAAACCTTCTATGGATCCTCTAGTTTTCTTGGTTCCTTTCCCACCATAATAACACAAAAGTGAAACTCTCCACATTATTTTGTGGTTGGCTATTTATCTGTCTCTTGCACTAGATGTGTGTGTGCTTTGAGGACATAGACCCTAGCATGTATGTATGCGTTTATGTATGTATTTAATACAAAACATGTTAGAGCCCACACATAATAGATGCTCAATTATGATTATTTAAAAATAATAAAATAGATGGAAGAAGAAATAAGCAAGTGATTGACCCATCCACAGGGCTGAGGTGGCTAGTCAGATAAATGAAGAGGAAGATTGGCCATGTGGAAACAGTAATTTGTAGTGTAAAGAAAAGATGCTGGGTGTCTCTTGGTTGAAACTTAGTTGTAATTCTGTAGAAGCCTTCTTTTTTTAAAAAAATATTTTATTTATTTATTTTTTTAGAGAGAGGGGAAGGGAAGGAGAAAGAGAGGGAGAGAAACATCAATATGTGGTTGCCTCTCCCATGCCCCTCTCCTGGAGACCAGGCCCACAGTCCAGGCATGTGCCATGAATTGGAATCGAACCGGCAACCCTTTGGTTCACAGGCCCACTCTCAATCCACTGAGATACACTAGCCGGGGCTAGAAGCCTTCTTTTTATGCAGACTTCAGTGAAATCCATCACTTTTAGTGTGGGGTCTTAAGAGATACTCTGGGCTGGATCTATACATATATCCCCATGAGGAATGGAAATCCAAGATCCTCTTAATCACCCAGCATTTCTACACAGTTACAGTACAGGGAGAAACTCAGAAGTATGCAATGATGCCAAGATATTTCAAGATATTAAAAAAGACAATGTATTTTTAGATTCAGAGTCTCTGCTGCATGAAGCTCAATGTCTCCTAAATATTTTATTTATAAATTATGTAAGATCCATACTTTTCTTTCTATTTACTGAAATATGAAGTTCACTAGTTAAGTCTTTTCCTCTGCCCTTGACCCCTTTCATGTGAATATCTAAGAGCCATCAGTGGCCTACTGATATTCTAAGTTGCTTCATGTTTTCCAAATCAGATTACCCTTTTTCCCTTTTCTTGCTTAGGCATTATGTGTTAATTTCCCCCATCATCATGAGCATTAATACTGTGCCATAATTATACACATAATTGGATCACTTACTCACTTGCACAGATAATTGCATTAATATGCCTTCAGGTTTGCCAGATTTCAAGTAATGTACCCAATTGCCATATGAAAGTGAGTAAACTGGCAATAATTTACTCTATATGAAATACCAACTTCAGAGTTCATGATTTGGGTATGATTATACATAGTGGGTTTTTTTTTTCATTAAATGGATGTTGCCTCTCTTTTATTTATGAATGGGTTGTGTCTATAGTATTCTGAAACTCCTGGCATGTTTATGGTGGCTTATTCAACCACTAGTAACTAGAGATAGTGCTTGGTATCAAAACAGTGAGAATAAAATGCTAATTAGACCAAGAGAATAGATTTCATTTCTGTGGATGAGTGATTCTCTTTGGTTTCTGGTTTCAAAGTGTACCCATATTTAAGTAGGCCCTGTCTTTGGTCCTAGATAAAGGCCCAAATACAGTCATAACTACAAGATAATGACAGGCAAATGAGGTAAATATATTAATATAATTAGCAAGATTTATTAAGAACAGAGTGGCCTGACAGGCACACTCCAGGTGATGACAAAAACTCTGGGAACAAGAGGTATATCAAGACCCAGGGAGCAGGGAGATTATCCAGTTAGAGAGGGCTGACAGATGATATGTGCTGGGATCACTTCTGGGGTTCAGAATGGGACTTTAGTTTGAGAGAAAGGTAGCGCTAAAGTTTTACAATTATCCGGATTAAGATATAGAAAAATAATAAAGTTGATTTCTTGAAGTGGGTTACAAGGTAGTGTTTTGGCCATGTAATGGTGTGGTGGAGCTGGTTTATAATGGCTAGTGAGAGATGACTGCATGTACTTCTCCTGCTAATTTTATGTTCAGTGACTTCATATTGGTTGTTTGATATCAACTATGGTAGTATTTGCACTATGGTATGAGCAAATGATATAAATCAGGGCTCTTTATTTCCCTGTAGAGGAGAGACACTTTACAACCACACTACTAGTAACAAGGATAGACTAGCAGCAGGTAACTTTTGTCAAATCCTTCCTGTGTGCCAGGTACCTGCATTATCTCATTTAGGTCTTTCACCATCCCATTTGGTGGGGAGGATGAGGAAGCTAGAGACACAGAGGGGTTTAGCTAGAAGTTCACTTACTAGAATGGGGCCATGTGATCAGAACATGACTAGTAGTAAATGTGGTTTAATGATGGGCTACTTGGATACTAAATGAGGTTTCTTAAATCTTTCCTGTTTAGGATTAATTTGGCTCCTATTACTGAACTTGCAAGAAGAATATATTATGGCCTAGGGAAACAGGCTAGTCATGCCTAGTAGAATTCTAAATAGAATTGTGTCCTCACCTTTACTATATCCCCTTGTCTGAAGTTTTCCCAAGATTCACCAATCTTAGATATGAGAGAAGTAGAATGTACCTAGGTATCCCCTTCCACACGCCATGTCTTAACTCAAAGTAATGATTTCTTTATTTTTAATCCCTTCTCAAGGGTTTTTCTCAGTATCACACTCATGACCCTATATGTGATCATAAGGTTCTAGAGAACAAAATATACATATATTTTTACAAAGTTTTAGAACATGTTTTTATTTTTTGTATGGCACATTCCACATTTTTATAGCCAGAAAGAACTTTCAAGATGGAGCTTTTATTTTGTTTTCCTGTAACATGGAGTTTTAAAATGTCAGTTATTGCAGTACAGACACATTACTGGTAATGACATTGAATTTAATTTGTCTTAAATTTATTTTTCAAAGAGACAAAATAAATAACCAATCCAAAGAAAAACTATTGAACTGTGCAAATACAAATATACAAACATCTAATAAGCCCTGACCAATTATTGAGAATTGCAAATGAGTTTTTGGTGTGGTAAGTCTGCAGATTATTGTAAGCATTATTTTAAAAACTTGTTTTTTGAACCCTAATAATGATTTTCTTTTACTTTACTGTAGCAATTCATAGCCAGTCAACTGCAGGAAAATTTAGCAGAACAGTAATATCCTTTCTATTACCTTAGGCACAATGGGAAACCCAGCTCTTCCAAGGAACCATTTTTGCTCTGCAGTCAGTCCATAATTTCATATAGATCTGAGGAAAAATACATTTTAAACAGGTATAGGCTTTGTGTGTATAACATATGTTTTTGATTTTGATTGATTAAGCATTTTGCATATGGTGCAAGTCCTTGTGCTATATAGAGTGAGGATTAAGTTGAATCCAAAAGAAGTGGTGATATTTAGGTAGCTAAAATTATTACCTATATTGCATAAACACAAAATCCAATTATATCTATGATATTTTGGACAAAAAATCTAAAACCTTCCAAAATCAATGCACCAAAGTTAATTTTTTTTTGCTAGAATATGTATGTCTGTGCATATATGTTTTGGGGAAGGAGGTTTATGAATGAACACTGTAGACTGAAAGCTTTTCATACCAGTAACTTATCACTATACAACAAACCACCTTGCAAATTAGTGGCTTTAAACGACAACCATATGTTACTGCATTTTAGTCAGTGAGTTGGTGGAACAGTTGTCTTGTCTCCTTTGGTCCCATTCATGCATCTGCAACCATCTTTGAGTCATCTATAGGCTGGCTTACTTAGGGAGTACTTAGTTTGGATGACTTGGTTCTTGTCTACATTCTCTTGTATTTCTTGAGCAGACTAGCATGCATACATTTTTGTGATGATGGGAGGGGTCTAATAGAGCAAGCATAAGTGAGCAAAGACTCTGCTTATGTCATACTTGTTAACATTTAATTAAGGGGAGGTAGTTACATGGGTAGGCCCATAATGAAGGGATGGGTAAAAATGTTTCATCTAGAGTGGGAAGATACTACAAAGTCTTATAGCAAAGAGTATGGATCCAGTGATGGGTGAAGGATTTGAGCCATTTTTTTACAATCCATATACCATATTATTTTGGCATAAAATGGGAACATCTTTTAAAGCAAAATTGATGAGGATTCATGGATGTGGTTACTGATTCATATAGAAATGAAAATCAGCTTCTATGTCATCTTTGATACATATGAAACAGGCTATTGATGCCTTGAGAAATGACATGCATCACTTTAAAAATAAATGATACTTGGGTTGTAATAATAGAACTATAATGTCTAGTACAGTGAAATAAATTATCTTACTGTACTTTGCATTGAGCATCATATGTCATTTATTTGTCCCTTTAGGTAACATTTATTTCCACCTAATATGTATCACTATACAGTTTAGAAAGGACATTTGCAAAATGGAGCATGAACAGTGGAAACAATGGAAATAGTGAGGAATATGAAAACAATCAAGGAGAAATGGTTGAAGAATTTGGTGACTTTTGATTTGCAGGAGAGGACTTGGGGGGCATAAGTAATGCGTCTTCAAATATTTAAAAAGCTGTCACACAGAAAAGAGATAATATTGATGTACATCATCCTCAACGGCAGAATGGCCAACTGTTTTTACAAGTTCTTAACTATAACTTACAAGGCACTATATGATTGGCTTCTTTCTATTTCTTTCATCTTATTGCCTACCACTCCCCCTTGCTCACTACAATCTAACAACATTGGTGTCCTTGCAGTTCCTTGTACCAGACACAGTTCTACCTCAGGGCCTTTTTACTTCTTGTTCCCTCTTCCTCCATGGAACACTGTTTCCCAAAATATTTGCATAAGTACAAACACCATAATATAGGGATATTAGGTTCCAAATAAACTGCATTAGAGGTCTTCCAAACATTATATTATGTCCCTCCTTTCCTCAGAATGAAAGCCTTTTTGAGAATGTGCAAATGAGCTGGGTCTTGAATGGTGGGGCAGGATTTAGATCATAGCAGACATAGTCTAGAGGAAAAACCCAAATTAAAGCATGGTCATAGAAATGAGCATAAGATATGTGTGGAATAAGTAGAGCAGCCAGCTTAATATGAGCAAACAATATGATTTTTAGAAAGGTTGAGAGATGGAACGGAACAAGCAATGTTAGCTTAAATCATAGAAAAGTCTGAATATCAGATTTTTAATTATTTATTTTATTTTATTGTTGTTCAAATACAGTTGTCTGCATTTTCCCCCCACCACTCCCCCTACCCCAACCATCCCCACTTCCCTCCCCTGATTCCACCCACCCCTTGGTTTTGTCCATGCATGAGTATCAGATTTTTTATTTTATTTGTAGAGGGCATGAATTTGGAGTAAAAGAATAATATACATGTGAAATAATGGGGAAGCCTGATACAGGATTTTAGATGACATTAAACCCTTTCCCCCTCCTCCTTCTCCTTTTTGGGAAGAGAAAACTGAGACCCACAGAGAAAGAATAACTTGCCCAAGATTATGTAGCCAGTTTATAGCATAGCTGGGGACAGAACTGAAGCTTTCTGATTGCTATCTCAGTATATTTTTCCACTGTATCATGAAAGAGATAAATGAGAGTAGTATGTACTTGTAGTTGTAGGTGTTATGTGCTTATTTAAACATTCAAGTAATACATTGGGATGAATTCATCACTAACAGATGTTCAGGAACAACTCCTGATGGCTTTAGAGTTAACAAATGTCTAGTAGTAACTGCTTTTATGAAGAGCTGTCCCACAGGGCACTATCTTCCTCTGCAAACAAGAAGACCTTCTATATTGTGTCCACTGTGGGTGGCCCAGCTGGGGAAATGATTAAATTTAGACATTAGATGGGAATGATCAAGTACTTCTTACCACCTGCTCAATGGTTTTATTTAATTTCCAAATGCTGCCTTGGCTGGAATCCCTGGGTTTTAATTGATGGATGGCCTATTACATGGTTTCCCAGTGCACTTCATTTCCAAAGGCCATCACTATCCATCACTACTTTGGGTTATACTAAGGATATTCATAGTTGGCAGAGCTGCCATATTGATTGGGAAATCCAGACTGGAGGCATGGGTGACAAAGTAACTGCCCATACCTACATTTAAGACTCATGATTAATGTTTTCTTAAGGAGAGGAAACTAGAAGTACTTGTCATGAACCATGGGGCTTCTAGAGAACCTGTCTCTTGTGATGTACCCAATTATTCTGTTACCTAATTGCTCTGAATCTATAAACTACTGTTTAATAGGCTTAGAGTAAGAAAAATTTGGTTTCAAATTTCCGTTCCACAATTTACTAGGTATGTAGCTTTAGGCAATTGACTAAACTTCTTCTCTCAGTTCTAAAAAGAGAAAATTAATGGTATTTATTTAATAGAGTTTTGTGGGGAATTCAATGAGATATTTCTGTTTGTAGTGACATAAGGTAAGTATGTTAAAATTACCACTATGAGTTATATATAGATAGATCAAACTAAAACTGAACCACTTTGTCTCAGTAACCCACATTCTCATAATGGTAATATTAAGTTTACTTTATAGAAAATAGAACTTTGAGGGGAAAATGCTGGATGGGTAAATTTAGATAAGATCTAAGGGATAAATAATGTAAGTCTAGAAAAAGGGCAATTTTGTATATCTTACCATATTGGGGACCCTAGGTAGTCAGAAAGTTTAATGAAGATGTCATGAAGATATGTGCCAAAAGGGAGATGAATGTAGAAAAAAAAACAAATTCTACTATGCTAAAGGGCTTTTAAAATCTATAAGTCACCTTTTTTAGTGAGGCAGGGAAGTGCAGTACACTGGGATTTACTAGACCACATGAGCCCTGATTCCATTATTCACTAGATTTGTGACTATACACAAGTCACTTAAAATCTCTAGACCTTAATTTCTTCATCTGTAAAATGAGTGTTAGACTATAACAGGAGGCTACTAATATTTCTCAATTTAAATTGGGCCTTTTTGTACAGTCTAGTAGATAAGAATGGTTTTTAAAAGTTGTTTGAAAATAGAAACAAAGAAGATATGACAAAGACCATAGATAGTCCTTAAAGCCTAAAACATTTGCTATCTAGCCCTTCACAAAGTTTGCCAATTTATGGAATAGGTGACCAGTTAGGTACTTTTCAATGGTGACAGTCCATGATTCTAGTTTTTGGTTGATTTTTAAGTGTATCAATGGACAGATCTTGTTTTATTTTCCTTTCAGCTTTTACATTTACACTAAAATGTATGCAATCCATTAGATAATAAGTGGTTAAAATTAAGGGCCTATAGAGGTCATTTCATCCAGCCTTTCATTTTCAGATGAGGAAACTGAGGGCCAGATAATTTACTGTGTCACTTTCTTATAGTTTATTAGTGGCAGAACCAAGAAAAAAACTCTGAATCTTCTAACTTCTTATCATTTTGGTATTACACTCTCATACTTCAATAGTAGTAATTTCAAAGTGCTTAAACTTTTCCATCTCCTCGCGCTTTTACTAGATCAACTCCTTTAGTTTTTTATGTTACTACATAAATATTGGTATCATCTTTATAGCTCACAAGCACTGCTGTTGTAAGACATAAAGACCATGACAGTAATATGCAGATATTAATTACAGATAAATATTTAAGTGAATTTGATATCACATTAGTTTTATAACCAACATCAATATATCTCATAATTTTGGGATAAAGTTGTGGACAGAGTAGGACTGAAGAAAGCCTGTGGTTTAGCTTGATGGCTAAAGATTGCTTTGGTACATATTAACAGCTTTGTGGAGAACTACCATATGGCATGTTCTCAAATCTCTAACTATGGTTTTCACATGACTTTAAGGTCCATGAAGATAGAGACAAATGCCTTCTTAATCACTGTATCCTGGAACACATGCTTTCATTTAGTCTTTGATATTTGCTGAGTTGAAGTCCATGCAACTGCAATATAAAGGCTTCCCCATAGGACATACCCCATTCCTTCCAGCTGTAGCTACAGTTCTATTTCTTTTTTGAAACTTCTTGGATAGTTGCAACTTTCATTGATCTCTCCCAATCTTTAAAAAAATTTTATTAAATTATAGTTGGCATATGATATTATATTAGTTTCAGGTGTACAATATGGTGATTCAACAGTTTTATACCTTATAATATATGATCACCACAAGTCTAGTAACCTAATTTGTCACTGTACAAAGTTATGATGTTATTGACAATATTCCAAGTGCTGTAAATTACATTCTTGTGAGCATTTATTTTATAACTGAAAGTTTGAAAATAATATTCCCCTTGACCTTCTTCATGCATGCTCACCCATCCCTCTCCTATGGCCACTATCAGCATTTATTTTATAACTGAAAGTTTGAAAATCATATTCCCCTTGATCTTCTTCATTAATGCTCCCCCATCCCTCCCCTATGACCACTCTCTATCTATGAGTCTATTTCTGTTTAATTTTGTTTGTCTAGGTTCCACACATTAATGAAATAATACAGCATTTGTCTTTCTCTGTCTACTTATTTCACTTAGCATAATATCCTCTAGGTCTATCGATGTTATCACAAATGGCAATGTTTCCTTCTTTTCTATTTCTGATTAAGATTCATATATATGAAAATATATATCTCACATATTATTTATCCATTCATCTACTGATGGACACATAAGTTGCTTCCATATCTTGGCTATTATTGTAAACAACGCTACAATGAACCTAGCAGTACATATATCTTTTCAAATACATCGTTATTTTCTTCAGTTAAGTACCCAGAAATGGAATTGCTGGATCACACAGTAGTTCTAATTTTAACTTTTAAAGATCCTCCATACTGTTTTCCATAGTGTCGACACCAATTTAAAATTTCACCAACAGTGTACAAGGGTTCCCTTTTCTTCATATCCTTTCCAACACTAGTTATTTGTTTACTTTTTTATAATAGCCATTCTGAAAGGTGTGAGGTGATACCTCATTGTGGTTTGATTTGCATTTCTCTGATATTTCCCCATCTTGATTTCTTGTCTTTTACTCACAATTTCATGTTTCTCCACAAGATTTTCTTCTGAAAGCAGAACCCACTTAGTTCCTTTTGTTCTTTCACAATCCTAGACATGACAATATTGAATTGATTTAGATTTAAATAGCTAAATATATAATTGTGAAACATTTCTTATCATTGAAAACTCTCATACAGGTCTTGCTTTCCCACTTGATTTGAAGTTGATTATTGATTGCCAGTGTCTATAAATGCAAATATGTTAATAGTGTATTTTGGGTTTCCCCAGGATGCATCTAAAAATTAGTGCTCCGTGATGCCGAGTACATTGGATGAAGAGCCAGAAGACCAGGGTTTTAATCTGATGAATAGTTCGGCCTTAGGCAAAATGAGTTGATATTTTAGAGCCTTGTCTGTAAAGTGAAGAAATTAGATGAGGTGATTACTGGGGTCCCTTTGTAGTTATGTCATTAGGTGACTGAACCTTTCCAAGAGGTAGGGTAATATAAAATGAGAGTCAATTTATGGGTTAAATCTGGCCTCAAGACTGTTTTTGTATTGTCTGTGATCTAAGAGTGTTTTTTTAAAATTTTTGAAAAGATCCTATTTGTTTCTTTTTAGAGAGAGGAAAAGGGAAGGAGAAAGAGAGGGAGAGAAACATCATTGTGTAGTTGCCTCTTGTGCACCCCCTACTGGGGACCTGGTATGCAACCCAGGCATGTGCCCTGAATGGGAATTGAACCAGTGACCCTTTGGTTCACAGGCCTGTGATTTTTTGCATTTTCACAGGTGATAAAAACAAAACAATAAGAATATGTAACAGAGACCTATGTACTACACAAAGCCTAAAATATTTAGCACCTGCCCACTTACATTAAAAGTTTCTTAAACCAGCTCTGCAAGAGATTCTAAAAGGACTGCTTTAAGGAAGGGAGGGAAAAGAGAGAGAGAGAGAGAGAGAGAGAGAGAGAGAGAGGCATGTACATAAAAGACAATGAATAAATACCTATCAATAATAACCTTAAATGTAAATGGATTAAATGCTCCAATCAAAAGACATAGAGTAGCTGATTGGATAAGAAAAAATGACCCACATATCTGCTGTCTACAAGAGACCCACCTCAGAAGAAAAGATCTACACAGGCTGAAAGTGAAGGGCTGGAAACAAATCTTCCAAGCAAATGGACAGGAAAAAAAAGCCGGGGTAGCAATACTCATATCAGACAAAATAGATTTCCAAAAAAGGTCCATAAAGAGAGACCCAGAAGGTCACTTCATAATACTCAAGGGAAGAATACATCAAGAAGACATAAATATTGTAAATATATATGCACCCAACATAGCAGCACTGAAGTACATAAAGAAAATCTTAGAGGACTTCAAGAAAGAAATGGACAGCAACACAATTATAGTGGGAGATTTTAACACCCCACTATCAAAAATGGACAGATCTTCTAAACAAAATATCAACAAAGATATTGTGGCTTTGAACAATACCCTTAATGAAATGGACTTTACTGATATATACAGAGCCCTCCATCCAAAAGAAGCTGAATATACATTCTTTTCAAATGTACATGGAACATTCTCAAAGATAGACCACATGATAGGACACAAAACAAGCCTCAACAATTTCGAGAAAATTGAAATCATACCAAGCATTTTGCCAGACCACAAGGGACTGAAGCTAGAAACCAACCCCAAGGAAAAAAACCAAAAACATTCAAAATCATGGAGATTAAATAGCATGCTATTAAACAATGAATGGGTCAAGAATGATATTAGGGAAGAAATCAAAAGGTTTCTGGAAACAAATGAAAATGAACTCACAACAACCCAAAACTTATGGGACACAGCCAAGGCAGCCCTGAGAGGGAAGTTCATAGCGATACAAGCCCACCTAAAAAGGTTAGAAACACTCCAAACAAACAACCTAACCCTACGTCTACAAGAACTCGAGGAACAACAACAAAGACAGCCTAGAGCAAGCAGAAGGAAGGAAATAACTAAGATCAGAGCAGAATTAAATGACATAGAGACTAAAAACACAATTCTAAGGATCAATGAATCCAAGAGCTGGTTCTTTGAAAAGATAAACAAAATCAACAAGCCTTTAAGCAGACTCATCAAGAAAAAAAGAGAGAAGACTCAAATAAACACAATCAGAAATGAAAGAGGAGAGATTACAACAGATACCACAGAAATACAAAGGATTGTAAGAAATTACTACAAAGAGCTGTATGCCAAGAAATTTGAAAACCTAGGTGAAATGGACAACTTTCTAGAAAAATATAATCTTCCAAAACTCAATGAAACAGAAGCAGAAAGCCTGAACAGACCAATAACAACAAAAGAAATTGAATCAGTAATCAAAAAACTCGCAACACACAAAAGCCCTGGAACAGATGGTTTCACAGGAGAATTCTACAAAGCATTTAAGGAAGAACTAAACCCTATCCTTCACAGACCATTCCAAAAAATCCAAAAAGATGGGAGTCTCCCAAACTCTTTTTATGAGGCCAACATCATCCTAATTCCAAAACCAGATAAAGACACAACAAAGAAAGGAAACTTCAGGCCAATATCACTGAGGAACATCGACGCTAAAATCCTCAACAAAATACTGGCAAACCGCATCCAACAATACATTAAAAAGATCATACACCATGACCAAGTGGGATTCATTCCAGGGATGCAAGGATGGTTCAATATTCGCAAGTCAGTAAATGTAATACATCACATAAACAAAAGCAAAGACAAAAACCACATGCTCATATCAAAAGGTGCAGAAAAAGCATGTGATAAGATACAGCACCCATTCATGATAAAAGCACTCGGCAAAGTGGGAATAGAGGGAGCATTCCTCAACACAATAAAGGCCATATATGAGAGACCTTCAGCCAACATCATACTCAATGCGAAAAAATTAAAATCTTTTCCATTAAGATCAGGAACAAGACAAGGCTGTCAACTTTCACCACCTCTATTCAATATAGTACTGGAAGTTTTAGCCACAGACATGAGACAAGAAAAAGAAATAAAAGGCATTCAAATCAGAAAGGAGGAAGCAAAATTGTCACTGTTTGCAGATGACATGATAGTATACATAGAAAATCCTATAGACTCTACCAAAAAACTGCTTGACCTAATCAATGAATTTGGCAAAACAGCGGGATACAAAGTCAATATCCAGAAATCAAAGGCATTTCTGTACACCAATAATGAAACAGCAGAAACAGAGATCAAGGAAAAAATCCCATTTGAAATAGCAAAAAGAAAAATAAAATATCTAGGAATAAACCTAACCAAAGAGGTAAAAGACCTGTATTCAGAAAACTACACAACACTGAAGAAAGAAATCAAGGAAGACACAAACAAATGGAAACATATACCATGTTCATGGATTGGAAGAATTAATATCATCAAAATGTCCATACTACCCAAAGCTATTTACACATTCAATGCAATACCTATTAAAGTACCAGTGGCTTATTTCACAGACATAGAACAAACACTTCAAAAATTTATATGGAAGTATAAATGACCCCAAATAGCTGCTGCAATTTTGAGAAAGAAGAGTAAAGTAGGAGGGATCACAATACCCGACACTAAACTATACTACAAGGCCACTGTAATCAAAACAGCCTGGTACTGGCATAAAAACAGGCACATGAACCAATGGAACAGAACAGAGAGCCCAGAAATAACCCCAAGTCTCTATGGTCAATTAATATTTGACAAAGAAGGCAGCAACATAAAATGGAATACAAATAGCCTCTTCAACAAATGGTGTTGGGAGAACTGGACAGCCATGTGCACAAAAGTGAAACTTGAGCACCAACTTACACCATATACAAAAGTAAATTCAAGGTGGATAAAAGACTTAAATATAAAATGTGACACCATTAAGGTCCTAGAGGAGAACGTAGGTAGGAAAATCTCAGATATTTCACGCAGAAACTTTTTTACTGACGTGTCCCCTAGAGCAAGGGACATAAAGGAAAGAATAAACAAATGGGACCTCATCAAAATTAAAAGCTTCTGCACAGCTAAAGAAAACAGTATCAAAATTAAAAGAGAACCAACTGTATGGGAAAACATATTTGCCAATGAGACCTCAGACAAGGGTTTAATCTCCAAAATATATAAAGAACTTACAAGACTGCAGTCTTAGAAGACAAGGGATTCAATTAAAAATTGGGCACCAGACTTGAACAGACACTTCTCCAAGGAGGACATACAGAAAATCCAAAGACACATGATACCATGTTCAATATCACTAGCTATCAGAGAGATGCAAATTAAAACCACAATGAGATACCACTTCACACCAGACAGAATGGCCATCATAAACAAAGCAACAAACAACAAGTGTTGGAGAGGTTGTGGAGAAAAGGGGATTCTAGTGCACTGCGGGTGGGACTGCAGACTGATACAACCACTATGGAAAGCAGTATGGAACTTCCTCAGAAAACTAAAAATGGATCTTCCTTTTGACCCAGCAATTCCACTGCTGGGACTCTATCCTAAGAATACTAAAACACCAATTCAAAAGAACCTATGCATCCCAATGTTCATAGCAGCACAATTTACAATAGCTAGATGCTGGAAGGAACCTAGATGCCCATCAGTAAATGAATGGATCAAAAATCTACGGTACATTTACACAGTGGAATTCTATGCAGCAGAAAGAAAGAAGGGGCTCCTACCGTTTGCAACAGCATGGATGGAGCTGGAAAACATTATGCTTAGCGAAACAAGCCAGGCAGTGAAAGACAAATACCATATGATCTCACCTTTAACAGGAACCTAAATAACAAAACAAAGAAACAAGCAAAATATAACCAAAGTCACTGAAATAGAGGACAGGCTGACGGTGACCGGAGGGGAGAGAAGAGGGAATTTAAGGGGACAGTGGGAAGGGTTCACAGGAACCAACTTAAAGGACTCATGGTCATAAGCTAAGGGGAGGGTGTTAATGGGAGGGAAGTGGGGAGGGTGGGAGGGGGGACTGGATTGGGAGTAAAAAGGAGAAAACTGTATATGAACAATGATTAAAATAAAAATAAATTTTCTTGACCCTTGGTATAAGGAATGTGAGCATGACCCCTTGTCTCAGCTCTGTCCAACTACCAATTGCATCACCTAAAGTATATTTTGTCAGTTTCTGTGCCCCAGTATTTTATCTTTACAAAGTGAGGATGATAATGGTACCTACCAATATGGTTGTTGTAAAGATTAAATGAGTTTATATTTTAATAATATTAGAAAGGTGCCTGCCACAGCATTCTTGCTTAATAAATATAAGCTCTTGTCATTATTCTTATATTTCCTTGTAGGAGGCAATCAGCCAGTCAAAAAGGATGAAATTATGGAAAACATAAGAGGACGTTGAACCATGACATTTTAGAATTGGAATGGGATTCCAATGCATCTGGTTAGTTCATTTTTATTGCTGTAACTGAAGCTCAGGGAAATCAAGTGGCTTATTCACAGCAATACAGTTTGTTATGGGCTGGGCCTGTACATTTTTCTTTTTATTAAAGGGTGACATAGTGCTTATTAATTCTGGATATTGGCTCTGAGCTCATTAATTTTTAATTTTATATTCTTAAATAAATTCGTATTTATAGAAAAGTTAGAAAATAGTACAAAGAATTTCTATATATTCTTCACTCAGGTTTCCCAAATGTTCACATTATCCTACATTTGTTGTCCATGCCCACATCTTGCTTTCACTCTTGATCTTCCTGTAGATAGATATAGATTTTTCTGAACTGCTTGAGAGTAACTTATAAATATGATATATATTTAACCCCTAATACTTCAGCATGTGTTTCCTAAATCAAAGAAAAATGTTTACATAACCACAATACAATTACCAAAATAAATACTGATGCCACATTATTTAACTATAATCCCTCTTCAAATGATGCTGATTTTCCCACTAATGTCCTTTTCAGTGAAAATGTTTCTTAATTCACTCATTGAAAGCCCAAATTTATTTATTTTTCCTCAGGGGTCTTTGGATAAATAAAAATATCCATTAATTAATATTTTATGAATTCAAATTTCCAAAACTATTTTAGAATATCAGAAAGTAAACATAACATATAAAAATAAGATAGCTTATTAGAAATGCAAATTGAATTTTTAATAGGGAACTTGCCCCTAGTAGGTTTTGGAGATCCCCTAGTGAAATGTGTTCCATGCACTTTAAGGACATAGGTAAATTTCCTTTGAGCTATTTTTTTCTTTATCCTTCGTCTTCATCAATCCAAAGTGGTCAGCAAGATGCAAGTAACATTTCCTCATAGACTATTGGAAGCTATTGCCTCACATGACATGTTCCTGGGCTTTAAGTGGTTCGGTAGAGTGTGGTCCAACACTTAGATGAATGGTTATTCACATTTAAACCTTAGAGTGAAAATAAAGTAAAAATTTGGCACATTTCATCCACTGTGAAAATAGACAAATAAAACTCATAAACTTAAGAGCTCCATCAAATATATTATATTTACTTACAAAATGCCAGATTGAGAGTAACATCTCTTGAAAAACTTTCCAAGATTTCTCTGAGGCTGATGGAGGTGGGGATGTGTAAGAAAAAGGGCCCAACCCACTTTTTTTGTATGCCTTTTGGTTTATCTTGTTTGCCCATATCCTAAGTGAATAGATTTAAGTCCATTCCTGTTTATTCAGAAAGATGGGAAAGGCACACCTATGTTTTATTCTTACATGGCCATAGGGTTCCATTCTGAAGGCTATATTATAATATAAATAAGTTCCTTTGATATATTTGTTAGGTAAAAAACCTTGGAGGGGGCTTCTCAGTACTCCAGTATAATATTGAATTCCGCTTCTCAAGCTATATCTGTCTACTGGGGTATTTGTCTTAAAATACCATTTGTTTTATAATTGCTTTGTAAAGCAAAAGCAGGGCTAAGATATTGCTGTTCAAGAATCTATCTTTGTTTAGACTGAATACTTTATATTTCAGTAGTGACCCCTAGCTCTTTCTATACATTACTGGTAGATTGTTGCTCAGCACCAGATATGTTCTTTTTTCTTTTTTAAAAATGTGTTTTCTTGCAAAATATAACACAAATACAGAAGAGTGCACAAAACTAGTATAGAGGTCATGAATTTTTTTTATTGTTGTTCAAGTACAGTTGTCTCCATTTTCTTGACACCACTTTGCCCTGCCCCACCCACCCCTACTTCCCACCCTCAATTGAAACCCCCTTTGGCTTCGTCCCTGGGTCCTTTATTCATGTCCTTTGATGATCCTTTCTTTTCTTTCCACCATTAGCCCCCTCACCCATTCCTTCTGGTTACTGTATGTTCTTTATTTCAATGTCTCTAGTTATATTTTACTTGCTCATTCATTTTTTTGATTAAGTTCCACTTATAGGAGAGATCATATGGTATTTGTCTTTACTAGCTGGCTTACTCACTTAGCATTCTCACTAATGCTTTCCAATTCCATCCATGCTGTTGCAAAGGGTAGGAGCCTCTTCTTTCTTTCTGCAGCATAGTATTCCATTGTGTAAATGAACCATGTTTTTTTGATCCATTCATTTATTGATGAACACTTAGGTTGCTTCCAGCACTTGACTATTGTAAATTGTGCTGCTATGAATATTCAGGTGCATAGGTTCTTTTGGACTGGTGTTTCAGGATCCTTAGGATATAATCCTAACAGTGGTATTGCTGGGTCAAAAGGCAGTTCTATGTTAGTTTTCTGAGGAATTTTCATACTGTTTTCTTCAGTGGCTGCCCCAGTCTGCATTCCCACCAATAGTACACTAGGGTTCCCTTTTCTCCACAACCTCTCCAACACTTGTTTGTTGATTTGTTTATGATGGTCATTCTCACCAGTGTGAGGTAGTATCTCATTGTGGTTTTAAATTGCATGTCTCTGATGGCTAGTGATGCTGAATATCTTTTAATGTATCTCTGGGCCCTTTTTATGTCCTCCTTGGAGAAGTGTCTGTTCTAGGGCTTTGCCCATTTTTTAATTGAGTTGTCTTCCCTGGAATGGAGTTGTATGAGTTCTTTATATATTTTGGAGATCAAACTCTTGTCCAAGGTATCATTGTCAAATATATTTTCCCATAAGGTTGGTTCTTTTTTCATTTTAATGCTGTTTCTTTAGCCATGCAGAAGCTTTTTATTTTGATGAGATCCTATTTATTCTTTCCTTTATGTCCCTTCCTCTAGGGGACATATAAGTGAAAATAATGCTGTGTGGAATGTCTGAAATTTTCCTGCTTATATATTCTCCTCTAGGACTTTTATGGTGGCACTAGCTACATTTAAATATTTTATCCATCTTGAATATATTTTTGTGTATGGTGTAAGTTGGTGACTGAGTTTCAATTTTTTGTATATAGCTGTCCAGACCTCCCAACACCATTTGTTGAAGAGACTATATTTACTCATTTTATACATCTGCCCCCTTTTTCAAATATTAATTGACCATAGGGTCGTGGGTTTATTTCTGAGCTCTCTGTTCTGTTCCATTGGTCTATGTGTTGGTTCTTATGCCAGTATCAGACTCTTTTGATTACAGATACCTGTAAAATAGTTTGATATCAGGTATTATGATTCCTTCTGCTTTGTTCTTCTTTCTCAAAATTGCTGAAGCTATTTGGTACCATTTATGGTTCCATATAAACTTCTGAAATATTTGTTCTATATCTGTGAAATATGTCATTGGTATTTTAGTAGGGATTGTGCTGAATCTATAAATTGCTTTGGGTAGTATTGACATTTTAATGATGTTAATTCTTGCCATCCATGAACACGATATGTGCTTCCATTTATTTGTGTCTTCCTTAATTTCTTTCTTCAGTGTTGTGTAGTTTTCTGAGTAAAGGTCTTTTACCTCCTTGGTTACATTTATTACTAGATACTATATTTTTCTTGTTGCTATAGTAAATGGGAGTTTTTCTCTAATTTCTGTTTCTGATATTTCATTGTTGGTGTATAAACATGCCTTTGATTTCTGAATATAGACTTTGTATCCCTTTGTATTGCCAAATTTGCTTATTAAGTTAAGTAGCTCTTTGGTGGAGCCTATACTGTTTTCTGTGTGCACTATCATGTCATCTGCAAATAATAACATTTTGACTTCCTCCTTTCAAATTTGGATGCATTTTATTTTTTTCCTTTGTCTGATCACTGTGGATAGAACTTCCAATACTTTGTTAAATAGAAATGGTGAAATCGGACACCCTTGCCTTGTTATTGATATCGGGAAAAGCTTTTAGATTTGCCCATTGAGTATGATGTTGGCTGTCAGTTTCTTGGATATGGACTATATTATGTTGAGGTATGCTCTCTATACTTCCACTTTACTGAGTGTTTTATCATAAATGGGTGCTGTTCTTTATTAAATACTTTTTCAGCATCCTGTCATATGATTAGGTGATTTTTGTCTTTCCTTTTGTTTATGTGATTTATTACACTTATTCATTTACAAATATTGTACCAACCTTGCATCACTAGGATGAATCCCACTCGATCATGGTTTATAATCTTTTTAGTGTATGCTGGATGTCATTCGTCAATATTTTAAAAGCATTTTAGCATGTATTTTCATCAGCGATATTGGCCTGTAGTTTTTTCTTTATTGTGTCTTTATCTGGTTTTTGGAATTACCATGATCCTGACCTCACAAAAAGAGTTTGGGAGTCTTCCATCTTCTTGTATTTTTTTGGAATAGTTTGAAAAGGGTAGGTGTTAACCTGTCCTTAAATGTTTTAGAAAATTCTCCTGTGAAACAATCCAGTCCAGAGCATTTGTGTAGCATTAGTTTTTATTTTATTTTATTTTTTTTATTACTACCTGAATTCCACTAGCTGTTATTGGTCTGTTCAGGCTTTATGATTCTTCATTCAGTTTTGGAAGATTACGTTTCTAGAAATTTGTCCATTTTGCCCAAGTTGTCAAATTTCTTGGCATATATTTGTTCATAGTAATTTTTTACAATCCTTTGTATTTCTGTGGTATCAGTTGTGATTTCTCCTCTTTCATTCCTGATTTTATTTATTTGAGCCTTCTCTCTGTTTTCCTTGATGAGTCTGGCTAAATGCTTGTTGAATTTATTTATCTGTTCAAACAATGAGCTTCTGAATTTATTGATCCTCTGAATTGTTCTTTTAGTCTCTATGTCATTTAATTCTGTTCTGATCTTGATTATTTCATTCTTTCTACTTCCTCTGAGCTTTGTTTGTTGTTGTTCCTCCAGTTCTTGCTGATGTAGGGTTAGTGTTTATTTAAAATGTTTCTATATTTTTTAGGTAGGCTGTATTGCTATGAAGTTCCCTCTGAGGAATACCTTCACCATGTTCCAAAGGTTTTGGACTGTTGTTTGTTCATTTTCATTTGTTTCCAGAAACTTTTTTGATTTCTTCTTAGATATCATTATTAACCCATTCCTTGTTTAATAGCATGCTATTCACTCTCCATGAATTTGAATGCTTTTGAGTTTTTTCCTTGGGGTTGGTTTCTAGTTTAAGCCCTTGCAGTCAAAGAAAATGCTGGATATGATTTCAATTTTATTGACTTTGTTGAGGCTTGTTTTGTATCCTATCATATGGTCCATCTTTGAAAATGTTTTATGTGCATTTGAAAAGAATGTGTATTTTGCTTCTTTGGGATGAAAGGTTCTATATATATATCAGTTAAGTACATTTGATCTATGACATTGTCAATGCCACAATATCTTTATTAATATTTTGTTTGAGAGATCTATCCATTGTTGAGAGTGGCATGTTAAAATCCCCTACTATACATATGTTGCTATCTGTGTTTCTTGAAGTCCTCCAAAATTTTCCTTCTATATTTGGGTGTTCCTATGTTGGGTACATATATATTTAAAATGTTTATGTCTTTTTGAGGGATTCTTCCCTTGAATATTATAAAGTGTCCTTCTGTGTCCCTTTTATGGCCTTAGCTTTGAAGTCTATTTTCTCTGATATAAGTATTGCTATGCTGGCTTTTTTCCTGTCCATTTCCTTGGAATATTTTTTTCTATCCCTTCACTTTCGGTCTGTGTACGTCTCTCATTCTGAGGTGGATCTCTTATAGGCAGTATATGTGTGGGTCATGTTTTCTTATCTATTCAGCTACCCTATGTCTTCTTATTGGAGTATTTAATATATTTACATTTGTTATAATTGATCTGTAATTATTCCTTGCAATTTTCTCCCTTCGTATCTGGTTTCTTCTCTCTCTCACTCTTCTTCCTCTTCTTAATGTAGTCCCTTTAGTCTATCTTGCAATGTGGGTTTGCTGGAAGTTTATTCTTTCAGGATTCTTCTGCCTGGGACATTCCTTTTTTTATTTTAAACTAGTTTACCCAACTGTACTAAATGATTTATTATTTTTACATTTTTTATTTTATTTATTTATTTTTAGAGAGAAGGGAAGGGAGGGTATAGAGAGGGAGAGAAACATCAATGTGTGGTTGCCTGTCTTACATTCCTACTGGGGACCTGGCCTGTAACCCAGGCGTGTGCCCTGATTGGGAATCGAACCAGTGACCTTTTGGTTTGCAGGCTGGCACTCAATCTACTGAACCACGCCAGTCAGGGCTTTTTTTTTTTTTTTTTTTTACATTTTTATTGTTGCACAAGCACAGTTGTCTCCATTTTCACACCACTCCACCACAACCTAGCCATCCTAACATCCCACCTTCGATCCTACACCCCTTTGGCTTTGTCTATGTGTCCTTTATATATGTTCATTGACAATCTTTCCACTTTTCCCCACATTATCCCTTCTCACCTCCCCTCTGGTTACTGTCAGTCTATTTTTTATTTCAATGTCTCTGCTTATATTTTACTTGCTTTTATTTTGTTGAATAGGTTCCACTTATAGGTGAGATCATATGGTATTTGTCTTTCACCACCTGGCTTCTTTCACTTAACATAATGCTCTCCAGATCCATCCATGCTGTCCCAAAGGGTAGGAGCTCCTTCTTTCTTTATGTTACATAGTATTCCATCATGTAAATGTACCATATATTTTTATTTTTTATGGTTGTTTAAGTACAGTTGTTTCCATTTCCCCTCCATCACTCCCCCCTACTCCAGCCATCCACACCTCTCACCCCTTATCCCACTCCCCCTTGGTTTTGTCCATGTGTCCTTTATAGATGTTTGTGAAAACCCTTCCTCCTCTTTTCCCACATTATCCCTTCCCACCTTTCCTCTGGTTACTGTTAGTTTGTTCTTAGTTTCAATGTATCTGGTTATATTTTGCTTGCTCCTTTGTTTTGTTGATTAAGTTCCACTTACAGGTGTGATCATATGATATTTGTCTTTCACTTCCTGGCTTCTTTCACTTAGCATAATGCTCTCCAGTTCCATCCATGCTGTCCCAAAGAGTAGGAGTTACTTCTTACTTTCTGCTGCGTAGTATTTCATTGTGTAAATGAACCATAGATTTTTTGATGCACTCATTTACTGATGGACACTAAGATTACTTCTAGCACTTGGCTATTGTAAATTGTGCTGCTATGAACATTAGTGTGTGTAAGTTCTTTTAGGGTATGGTGCTTGCAGTGGAATTGCTGGGTCAAAAGGCAGTTCCATTTTTAGTTGTTTGATGAAATTCCATACTGTTTTCCACAGTGGCTGCACCAGTCTGCATTCCCACCAACAGTACATTAGGGTTCCCTTTTCTCCACATCCTCTCCAACACTTGGTTGTTGATTTGTTTGTGATGGCCATTCTGACTGTTGTGAAGTGGTATCTCTTTGTGGTTTTAATTTGGATGTCTCTGATGGCTAGTGATGCTGAGCATCCTTTTAAATGTCTCTAGGCCCTCTGTATGTCCTCCTTGGGGAAGTGTCTGTTCAGATCCTTTGCCCATTTATTAATTGGGTTGTTTGTCTTCCTGAAGTGGAATTGTGTGATTTCCTTATATATTATGGAGATCTAATCCTTTTCTGAGATGTCATTTGAAATTACATTTTCCCATATGGTTGGTTCCCTTTTCATTTTGCTAATGTTTTCTTTAGCTATGCAGAACCTTTTAATTTTGATGAACTCCTGTTTGTTTATTCTTTCCTTATTGTCCCTTGTTCTAGGGGCATATAAGTGAAAATATTGCTGTGTGGAATATCTGAGATTTCCTGCCTATGTTCTCCTCTAGGACTTTTATGGTGTCATGAGTTATATTTAAGTCTTTTATCCCCCTTGAGTTTGTTTTTGTGTACAATGAAAGTTGATGGTCAAGTTTTATTTTTTTCTATGTATGTAACTGTCCAGATCTCCCAACTCCATTTGTTGAAGAGGCTATTTTTACACCATTTTATGATTCTGTCCACTTTGTTGAAGATTACTTGATCATAAAGATTACATAAAAATAAACTCATTACTTGGGTTTATTTCTGGGCTTTCTATTCTGTTCCACTGATCTATGTGTCTGTTCTTAATGCCAGTACCAGACTGTTATGATTCCTGTGTTCTTGTAATATAGTTTGATATGAAGTATTGTTATCTGTCCAACTTTTTCTTCTTTCTCAAAATTTTCTGGGACTATTCAGGGTCATTTATGGTTTCATATACACTTTTGAAATATATGTTCTATATCTAAAATATGTCATTGGTATTTTTATAGGGATTGCACTGAATCTGTAAATTGCTTTGGGTAGTATGGACCTTTTGATGATTTTAAGTCTTCCAATCCATGAACATGGTATGTGCTTCCATTTATTTATGTCTTCCTTAATTTCTTTCTTCAGTGTTGTGTAGTTTACTGAGAATGGGTCTCTTACCTCCTTGTACTTTATTTTTCTTGTTGCTATATCAAATGGAATTTTTCCCTGATTTCTGTTTCTGGTATTTCATTGTTGGTATGTAAAAATGTCTTTGTTTTCTGAGTATTGACTTTGTATCTAGTTCTTTTGCCAAATTCACTTGTTAGTTCAAGTAGTTTTTTGGTGGAGTCTATAGGATTTTCTATGTACACTATCATCTCATCTGCAAATAATGATAGTTTTACATCTCCCTTTGCAATTGAGATGCTTTTTATTTTTACTTCTTGTCTGTTTGCTGTGGCTAGGACTTCCAATTCTATATTGAATAGAAGTCGTGAAAGTGGACATCCTTGTCTTGTTCCTGATCTTAAATGGAACACTTTTAGATTTTGCCCATTGAATATGATGGTGGCAGTGTGTTTGTTATATATGGCCTTTATTATTTTGAGGAACACATTTATTGATTTGTGAATGTTGTACCGACCTGAATTCTGGGATAAATCCCATTTGGTCATGGTATATGTTCTTTTTATATGCATTGCTATATTCCATTTGCTAATATTTTGTTGAGAACTTTAGCATCTATGTTCATCAGTGATATTGGCCTATAATTTTCTTCCTTTATTGTGCTTTTATCTGGTTTTGGGATTGGGATGATGCTGGCTTCACAAAAAATTTGGGAACCATCCCTCCTCTTGAATGTAATGAAATAGCTTGAGAAAGAGAATTGTTAGCTCTTATCAAAATGTTTGGTAAAATTCACCTGGGAAGGCACCTGGACCAGGGCTTTTGTTTGTTGGGAGTGTTTTGATTACTGCTTCATTTTCACTAGGTATAAGCTGTCTATTCAAATTCTGTTATTCTTCCTGATTTATTTTTGAAGATTGTATGTTTCTGGGAATTTATCCATTTCATCCAGGATGAATTTCAACCATTCATCTGGACTGGTTGTCCAGTTTGTTGATAATAATATTTTCTTATAATTTTTGTATTTCTTTGGTGTCAGTTGTAATTTATCCTCTTTCATTTTTTATTTTATTTATTTGGGTCCTTCCTCTTTTTATCTTGATGAGTTTGGTCAAAGGTTTATATGGAACACAAAAGGCCCCATGTGGCAACATCGATGTTGAGAAAGAAAAACAAAGATGGATGAATCATGCTACTTAACATGAAACTATTATAATACCATGGTAATCAAAACAGCATGTTGCTGGCATAAAACCACACACAGAGATCAATGGAATAGACTAGAGAGCCCATAAATAGACCCGTAACTTTATAGTCAATATTCAAGAAAAGAAGGAAGCACATAGAATGGGCCAAAGATAGTTTATTCAATAAATGGTGTTGGGAAAATTGGTCAGATATGTGCAGAAAAGTGAAAGTAGACCACCTTCTTACACCACATGTAAGAATAAATTCAAAATGGATCAGACTTAAATGTTATTCTTGAAACCATAAATATCCTAGAAGAAAATATAGGCAACAAAATTTCAGCCATTGCTTGTAGCAATTATTTATCAGATATATCTTCCCAGACAAGAGAAACAGAAGAAAAGATAAATAAATGGGGCTATGTCAAAGTAAAAAGTTTTTTCACAACAAAGGAAATCATCAACAAAATAAGACAACCACTGAAGGCGATGACATATTCACCAATACATCTGATAAGGGGTTAATATCCAAAATTTATAAAGAACTTACAAATCTCAACACCAAAAAAACAAACGATCTGATTTAAAAAACGGGCAAAGGACCTGAATAGACACCTCTCCTAGGAGGACATACAAATGGCAATAGACATATGAAAAGATGCTCAATGTCATTAATCATCAGAGAAATGCAAATTAAAGTCACAATGAGATAGCATCTCACACCTTTCAGAATGACTATCATCAATAAATCAACAAACAGCAAGTGCTGACAAAGATGTAGATAAAGGTAAATCCTTTTGCTCTGTTGGTTGGAATGTAGATTGGTGCAGCCACCATGGAAAGCATTATAGAGTACCTTAAAAAATTAAAAAAGGATCTACCTTTTGACCAAGTGATCCCACTTCTGGGAGTGTATCCTGAGGAACCCAAAACTCTAATTTGAAAGAGTATAAGCACCCCTATGTTCATTGCAGTGTTATTTACAGTCACCAAGATATGCAAGTAGCCCAACTGTCCATCAATGGATGAATGGATAAAACAACTGTGGGACATTTACCCAGTGGAATACTACTTGGCTTAAAAAGAAGAAAGTTTTATTCTTTGTGACAGTATGGATGGATCTGGAGAATATTATGCTAAGTGAAATAAGTCAGCCAGAGAAAGACTAATACCATATGATTTCACTCATATATGGAATATAATGAAAAAACTGAACCAACAAGAAAAACAGAGACAGACTCATAGATGGAGAGCAGATGACAGCTAGTGCCTGAGGGAGGTTAGGGCATGGAGGGATTGAGCAAAAAGCAGAAAGGACTCATGGACATGGACAAAAATGTGGTGATTACTGGAGGGAGGGGGGTATAATGGAATTAAATAGTAATGGAAAAATAAAATAAAGATTACATTTTAAAAATGTGAACGATTACTTATAGTATCTCTTATGATTCTTTGTATTTGTGTTATGAGTTTTGGTGTCTCCTCTTTTATTTCTGATTTTATTTATTTGAGTTTCTTAATATTCTAACAATCTGTTTATTATCTATTTATATTTATCCCTCCACAGAACCATCACCTTGCTGAAGTTATTAGGAGTGGGCCACATTCTGGGGCCTGAAGTGTGAAATTTGAGGCATACTTTCCCTCACTTTGTGGCTCAGGTGAGGTCATAGTCCAGGCAGAACTGGTGTGTGCTTTTGGATACTTGAGAAGGGGGACCTAGGCACACTGATAAAGGTGACCACACCAAGGAGGGTTGATTGGCAGGCCAGAATACAAATTCTCCTGATAAATGCACTTTTACCTGAATAGGGGGCTGGGAGTTGGCTAGCAGTGTTGGTAGGGTTAAGGAGGAGTCATTTCAATGGAAGTGCATTTTTCTGGTTACAGAGAGAAATGAAGGGTGTTCACCTACACTGAGCCATCCACAGGGTCAGTAGGGGCTGCTGTATGTCTTTGCTGCCTGCAGGGGAAGGCGAAATAGACATCAAAGCCCAAGAAGCTCACAGCAATAGGCCCATAATACCTGCAATGATTTTGGAGTGGTTTCCTTTCTCAACAAGGACAACAATGGAGATGATCAGGTAGAGAACAGCCACTATGAGGGTTTAGAAGAAATCATTTCAAGGCCAGTTGATGATCTATATCCTTGTGTTCAGCTCACACATGTAGATGACAAAGAATATAGCAGCAAGGATCATTTTAACCGCTGAGAGAGAGAATGATGCTGATGTGGAGGTGATGAATCAGATCAGATTGACTAGGCACAATATAATCTCAGCAAACAGAATAATTCCCTTGAGGGAGCATGTGAAGTTGGTGCAGTTGGCCCAGCAGCCAGGGGCCAAGAAGCACTTGGTATCCACAATTACATGGGCCAGAGTCCCTATAGGCCAGATGATGTGCTTGCTTTCTTGAGGCTTTGAGGACAGTGCACACTTTGTTATCTAGCCCACTGTTTGGCTGGGTTACTTGAACTTTATCTATACATTTCTTAGTCTAGTTAAAAGTTTGTCAGTTGTATTTACCCTTTCAAAAATAAACTCTTAGTTTCATTAATCTGTTCTATTTTTAAATATATTTTATTGATTATGGTATTACAGTTATCCAAATTTCCCCCTTTGCTCCTCTCTGCCTAGTACCCCCTTCCTTCCAGCAGTCCCCCCCACCTTAATTCATAGCCATGGATCATGTATATGAGTTCTTTGGCTACTCCATTTCCTATGCTGTTCTTAGCACTCTCCTATCTATTCTGTTCCTACCAATTTGTACCTGTTAATCCCTGTAACTTTCTCCCCATTTGTCATCTTCCCCTTCACAACTGGCAACTTTTCAAATGATCTCCATACATATGACTATGTTTCTGTTTTGCTTGTTTGTTCAGTTTTTTTTAAAGATTTTATTTATTTATTTTTAGAGAGGGAAGGGAGGGAGAAAGAGAGAGAGAGAGAAATATCAGTGTGTGGTTGCTGGGGGTCATGGCCTGCAACCCAGGCATGTACCCTGACTGGGAATTGAACCTGCGACACTTGGGTTTGCAGCCTGTGCTTAATCCACTGAGCTACGCCAGCCAGGGCTAGTTTGTTTTTTAGTAAATTTTTAAAAATATTTTTAATTTTTAAAGTATTTTATTTATTTATTTTTAGACAGAGGGGAAGGAGGGAAAAAGAAAGGGAGAGAACATCGATGTGTAGTTGCCTCTTCAGCACCTCTACTGGGGACCTGGTCCACAACCCATGCATGTGCCCTGATTGGGAATCAAACCATTGACCCTTTGGTTCACAAGCCTACATGCAATCCACTGACCCACACCAGCCAGGGCTTAGTTTGGTTTTTAGATTCAATTGTTGATAGTTGTGAATTTATTGTCATTTTAATGTTCATAGTTTTGATCTTTTTATTAAATAAGTCCCTTTAACATTTCATATAATAATGGCTTGGTGATGATGAACTAATTCCTTTAGCTTCACTTTGTTTGGGGAGCACTTTATCTGCCCTTCCATTCTTAATGATAGCTTTGCTGGATAGAATAATTCTATGTTGTAGGTCCTTGCTTTTCATCATTTTTGAATACTTCTTGCCAGTTCCTTTTAGCCTGCAAAGTTTCTTTTGAGAAATCAGCTGCTTTATGGGAACTCCTTTGTAGGTAACTATCTGCTTTTCTCTTGCTGCTTTTAAGATTCTCTCTTTATCTTTAACCTATGGCAATTTAATTATAATGTGTCTTGGTGTGGTCCTCTGTGGTCCATCTTGTTTGGGACTCTCTGTGCTTCCTGGGCTTGCTTGCATGTTTATTTCCTTCACCAAATTAGGGAAGTTTTCTTTTATTGTTTTTTCAAGTAAGTTTTCACTTTCTTGCTCATTCTCTTCTACTTCTGGTACCCTTATGATTCAAATATTGGTAAGTTTGAAATTGTCCCGAGGCTCCTTAGCTTATCCTTGGGTTTGATTTTTTTTTTTTTTTGAGTTTTTTCTTCTTGCTTTTCTGAATGAATGTTTTTTTTTTCCCCTTATATTCTAAATCATTGATTTTATTCTCAGCTTCATGTACTCCACTGTTGGTTTCCTGTAAA
Organism: Phyllostomus discolor; assembly: GCF_004126475.2. Classification (NCBI taxonomy): domain Eukaryota; kingdom Metazoa; phylum Chordata; class Mammalia; order Chiroptera; family Phyllostomidae; genus Phyllostomus; species Phyllostomus discolor. The sequence continues at coordinate 78,907,909 of NC_050198.1, read as the reverse complement.
TATTTCTTTGTTTCACTTAGCATAACCTTCATTTTTGCCTGGGTCTTTTTTATGTTTTTGAAGTACACAATGGATTCCTTGAGCATCCTAATAAACAGTGTTTTCAATTTTGCATCTGTTAGATTGCTTATTTCCAATTTGCTTAGTCGTTTTTCTGTAGCTTTGCTCTATTCTTTTATCTGGGCCATATTTCTTTGTCTCCTCATTTTGGCAGCCTCTCTGTGTTTGTTTCTATGTATTAGGTAGAGCTGCTTTGACTCCCTGTCTTAGTAGTATGGTGTATTGTAGAAAAGTGCACCCATAAGTTGGATGGGGTAGAGCCTTAGGAATTCGTCTGTGTGGGGCAACCCTTTTTAACCAGGTTTATGGAGTCTCCAATATGGTGTTGCCATTCTGTGGCTCTGTGTATGTGCTCGCTTCAGCAGCACACACTGAAATTGGAACAATACAGAGAAGATAATCATGACTGTTGTGCAAGGATCTATTCTGTTGTTATTTTTGGTCTTTATTTCTAATTTTATCTTAGTTATTTCCTTCCCTATGCTAACTTTGATCATAATTTGTTCTTTTTCTAGTTACTTGTCTAGATACTTATTTTATATATTTTTCTTAATGTGGGCATTTATGTCAAGAAAATTTTCTCTTTGAACTGGTTTTGATGCCTTTTAAGTTTTGGTATAATGTGTTTTTATTTTTGTTTTATGTATATTTTTTGTTTTGATTTCTTTAACGAATTGTTGCTCAGGTGCATTTTCTTTAATTTCCATTTATTGTGAATTTTCCACTGTTTCTCCTATTATTGGTTTCTAGTTTTATAACAATGTGGTCAGAAAAGATAGTATGATTTCAGTCTTGTTAAATTTGATAAGATTTGTTTGGTGATCTAACATACAGGGTCTGGCAAAAATAACACCTCTTTTTATTACAAAAACTTTTATTACAAAATCATAAGCATTTAATTCTGTAACATAACACTATCACACTCAAGTACACCACATGGCATTTTTAGGTGAAATTTTCAAATTGCTGTCCATCTTGTGTGAGACATTCACATACCATACCGACCATACTCAAGCAAGCCTTACTTTTGTCAGACACTTTATATTTTATCTTGTAGACATTCTGTGTGCATTTGAAAAGAATGTTTATTCTGCTGCTGTTCTGTAAAATCTTCTGTAGATGCCTCTTAGGTTTATTTGGTCTGCAGTAGTTCCAATCCAATATTTCTTTATTGCATTTCTGTCTGGATGATATATCCAGCATTGAACATGGGGACTTGAAGTCTCAAACTATTTATTATATTACTGTCCAATTCTCCCTTAAGATCTGTTGTAATTTAATTAATATATTTAAGTGCTTTAATTTTGTGTGCATATATATTTACAACTGTTAGATGGATTCTCTCTCTCTCTCTCATTTTTTAAGATCCATTCATTCACGTTCAGACAGAGTAAGGGTGGGAGAAAAAGAGAGACAGAAACATCAGTGTGCGGTTACCTCTCACATTTGCCCTGCTGGGGACCTGGCCTGCAACCCAGGCATGTGCTCTGACTGGGAATCATACCAGCACCTCCCTGACCTGCAAGCTGGCACTCAATCTACCGAGCCAAACCAGCCAGGGCAATTGTTGCATTCTCTTAATTTAACTCTTTATCATTATATGATAATCATCTTGTTCTCTTGTTACAATTTTGGCTTAAAGTCTCTTTTGTCTTACATAACTCTAGCTACCCTTGTTTTTTTTTGGTTTCCATTTGTACATTGTATATTTTTCCATCCTTTCATGTGAAGTCTATATTTCCCTTGAAAGTGAAGTGAGTCTCTGGTAGGCAACATATAGTTAGGTATTTTTTTTAAAATTATGCTCACCCACTATATGCCTTTTGACTGGAGAATTTAAGCTATTTACATTTAAAGTACATATTTATATGTAAGAGCTTACCAATGCGATCTTATTGTTTTTCACTGTTTTATACTTCATTTCTCCTTTTCTTCCTTTCTTGCTCTCTTCTTTTGTGAATTTTTTTTTTAATTTTGTGTAGTGGTATCTAATTCCTTTATTTTTTTATTTTAATCATTGTTCAAGTACAGTTTTCTCACTTTTACTCCCAATCAAGCCCACCCACTCAACCCTCACCACTTTCCTCCCATTACTGCCCTCCCCCTACTTTTTGTCCACGTGTCCTTTAAATTTTTTTCCCGTAAGCCCTTCCCATTCTCTCTTGAAATTCCCCCTTCTCTCCCCTCTGGTCACTGTAAGTCTGTCCTCTATTTCAATGTCTTTGGTTATATTTTGCTTGTTTGTTTGTTTTGTTGTTTAGGTTCCTGTTAAAGGTGAGATCATATGGTATTTATCTTTCACTGCCTGGCTTATTTCGCTTAACATAATGCTTTCCACTCCATCCAAGCTGTTGCAAAGGCCAGGAGCTACTTCTTTCTTTCTGCTAGATACAATTCCATTGTGTAAATGTACCAGAGTTTTTTGATTCATTCATTTACTGATGGGCATCTAGGTTGCTTCCAGCACCTAGCTATTGTAAATTGTGCTGCTATGAACATCAGGGTGCATAGGTTCTTTTGGATTGGTGTTTTAATGTTCTTAGGATATAGTCCCAGCAGTGGAATTGCTGGGTCAAAAGGAAGATCCATTTTTAGTTTTTTGAGGAAGTTCCATACTGCTTTCCATAGTGGTGGTACCAGTCTGCAATCCCACCAACAGTGCCCTAGGGTCCCCTTTTCTCTACAACCTCTGCAACACTTGTTGTTTGTTGGTTTGTTTATGATGGCCATTCTGACTGGTGTGAAGTGGTATCTCATTGTGGTTTTAATTTGCATCTCTCTGATAGCTAGCGATATTGAAAATGGTTTCATGTGTCTTTGGATTTTCTGTATGTCCTCCTTGGAGAAGTGTCTGTTCAAGTCCTTTGTCCATTTTTTAATTGGGTTACTTGTCTTCTTAGAGTGCAGTCTTGTAAGTTCTTTATATATTTTGGAGATTAAACCCTTGTCTGAGGTCTCATTGGCAAATATGCTTTCCCATACAGTTGGTTCTCTTTTAATTTTGATACTGTTTTCTTTAGCTGTGCAGAAGCTTTTAATTTTGATGAGGTCCCATTTGTTTATTCTTTCCTTTATCTCCCTTGCTCTAGGGGATATGTCAGTAAAAAAGTTTCTGCATGAAATATCTGCGATTTTCCTACCTACATTCTCCTCTAGAACTTTAATGGTGTCACGTTTTATATTTAAGTCTTTTATCCACCTTGAATTTATTATTGTCTAAGGTGTAAGTTGGTGCTCAAGTTTCATTTTTGTGCATGTAGCTGTGCAGTTCTCCCAACACCATTTGTTGAAGAGGCTATTTGTATTCCATTTTATGTTGCTGCCTCCTTTGTCAAATATTAATTGACCATAGAGACTTTGGTTTATTTCTTGGCTCTCTGTTCTGTTCCATTGGTTCATGTGCCTGTTTTTATGCCAGTACCAGGCTGTTTTGATTACAGTGGCCTCGTAGTATAGTTGAGTGTCAGGTATTGTGATCCTTCCAACATTACTCTTCTTTCTCAAAATTGCAGCAGCTATGCAGGGTCATTTATGATTCCATATAAATTTTTGAAGTGTTTGTTCTATGTCTGTGAAATAAGCCATTGGTACTTTAATAGGTATTGTATTGAATGTGTAAATAGCTTTGGGTAGTATGGACATTTTGATGATGTTAATTCTTCCGATCTATTAACACGGTATATGTTTCCATTTGTTTGTGTCTTCCTTGATTTCTTTCTTCAGTGTTGTGTAGTTTTCTGAATACAGGTCTTTTACCTCTTTGGTTAGGTTTATTCCTAGATATTTTATTTTTCTTTTTGCTATTTCAAATGGGATTTTTTCTTGATTTCTGCTTCTGCTGTTTCATTTTTGGTGTACAGAAATGCCTTTGATTTCTGGAGATTGACTTTGTATCCCGCTGCTTTGCCAAATTCATTGATTAGGTCAAGCAGTTTTTTTGTGAAGAATATAGGATTTTCTATGTACACTATCATGTCATCTGCAAACAATGACAGTTTTGTTTCCTCCTTTCTGATTTGGATGCCTTTTATTTCTTTTTCTTCTCTGATGGCTGTGGCTAAAACTTCCAGTACTATATTGAATAGAAGTGGTGAAAGTGGACAGCCTTGTGTTGTTCCTGATCTTAGTGGGAAAGATTTTAATTTTTTCATATTGAGTATGATGTTGGCTGTAGGTCTCTCATATATGGCCTTTATTATTTTGAAGAATGGTTCCTCTATTCCCACTTTGCTGAGTGTTTTTACAATAAATGGGTGCTGTACCTTATCAAATGCTTTTTCTGCACCTATTGATATGATCATGTGGTTTTTGTCTTTGCTTTTGTTTATGTGGTGTATTACATTTACTGATTTGCGAATATTGTACCATCCTTGCATCCCTGGAATGAATCCCACTTGGTCATGGTGTATGATCTTTTTAATGTATTGTTGGATGCGGTTTGCCGGTATTTTGTTGAGGATTTTAGTGTCAATGTTCATCAGTGATATTGGCCTGAAGTTTCCTTTCTTTGTTGTGTCTTTATCTGGTTTTGGAATTAGGATGATGTTGGCCTCATAAAAAGAGTTTGGGAGTCTCCCATCTTTTTGGATTTTTTGGAATAGTCTGTGAAGGATAGGGGTTAGCTCTTCCTTAAATGCTTTGTAGAATTCTCCTGTGAAACCATCTCGTCCAGGGCTTTTGTGTGTTGGGAGTTTTTTGATTACTGCTTTAATTTCTTTTGCTGTTATTGGTTTCTTCAGGCTTTCTGCTTCATTTTCATTAAGTTTTGGAAGATTATATTTTTCTAGAAATTTGTCCATTTCACCTAGGTTTTCAAATTTCTTGGCATACAGTTCTTCATAGTAATTTCTTACAATCCTTTGTATTTCTGTGGTATCTGTTGTAATATCTCCTCTTTCATTTCTGATTGTGTTTATTTGGGTCTTCTCTCTTCTTTTCTTGATGAGTCTGCTTAAAGGCTTGTTGATTTTGTTTATCTTTTCAAAGAACCAACTCTTGGATTCATTGATCTTTAGAATTGTGCTTTTAGTCTCTATGTCATTTAACTCTGCTCTGATCTTGATTATTTCCTTCCTTCTGCTTGCTCTGGGCTGTCTTTGTTGTTGTTCCTCAAGTTCTTGTAGATGTAGGGTTAGGTTGTTTGTTTGTAATGTTTCTAACTTTTTTAGGTGGGCCTGTATTGCTATGAACTTTCCTCTCAGGACTGCCTTGGCTGTGTCCCATAAGTTTTGGGTTGTTGTGAGTTCGTTTTCATTTGTTTCAAGAAACCTTTTGATTTCTTCCCTAATATCATTCTTGACCCATTCATTGTTTCATAGCATGATATTTAATCTCCATGATTTTGAGTGTTTTTGGTTTTTTTCTTTGGGGTTGGTTTCGAGCTTCAGTCCCTTGTGGTCTGACAAAATGCTTGGTATGATTTCAATTTTCTTGAAATTGTTGAGGCTTGTTTTGTGTCCTATTATGTCATCAGTCTTTGAAAATGTCCCATGTACATTTGAAAAGAATGTGTATTTAGCTTCTTTCGGATGGAGGGCTTTGTATATATCAGTTAAGTCCATTTAGTCTAGGGTATTTTTCAATGCCATGATATCTTTGTTGATATTTTGTTTGGAAGGTGTGTCCATTTTTGACAGTGGGGTGTTAAACTCCCCCACTGTAATGGTGTTGCTGTCAATATCTTTCCTGAAGTCCTCTAAGATTTTCTTTATGTATTCGGGTGCTCCTATGTTGGGTGCATAAATATTTACAATATTTATGTCTTCTTGGTGGATTCTTCCCTTGAGTACTATGAAGTGACCTTCTAGGTCTCTCTTTATAGCCCTTTTTTGGATGTCTATTTTGTCAGATATGAGTATTGCTACCCTGGCCCTTTTTTTTTTTTTCCTGTCCATTTGCTTGGAAGATTTGTTTCCAGCCCTTCACTTTCATCTTGTGCAGGTCTTTTATCCTGAGGTGGGTCTCTTGTAGGCAGCATATGTGTGGGTCATTTTTGCGTGTCCATTGAGCTATTCTATGCCTTTTGATTGGAGCATTTAATCAATTTACATTTAAGGTTATTATTGATAGGTACTTATTCATTGTCTTTTATGTATGTGTGCTCCTCTCTTTCTCTCTCTCTCTTTTCCTTCCTTTCCTTAAAGCAGTCCCTTTAGCATCTCTTGCAGAGCTGGTTTGGTGGAGGTGTATTCTTTTATACTTCTTTTGTCTGGGAAGCTTTTTATTTGGCCTTCTATATTGATTGAGAGCCTTGCTGGGTATAGTAGGCTTGGTTGTAGACCTCTGGTTCTCATTACTTGGAATATTTCTTGCCATTCTTTTCTAGCTTGGAGTGTTTCCATTGAGAAGTCAGCTGGTAGCTTTATTGGGGCTCCCTTGTATGTTATTTCCTTTTTCTCCCTTGCTGCCTTTTAGATTCTCTCTTTGTCTTGAAATTTTGCCATTTTAATTATGATGTGTCTTGAAGTGGGCCTCTTTGGGTTCCTCTTGATTGGGACTCTCTGTGTTTCCTGGATTTATGTGACTTTTTCTCTCATCAAATTAGGAAATTTTTCTATCATTACTTTTTCAAATAGGTTTTTGATCCCTTGCTCTTCTTCTTGTCCTTCCGGTATCCCTATTATACGGATATTATTACATTTCATATTGTCTTGCATTTCTCTTAATCCCTCTTCATTCTTTCTGAGCCTGTTTTCCTTTTCTTGCTCTTTCTGGGTGTTCTTTTCTACTTTGTCCTCTAGCTCGCTAATCCAATCTTCTGCTTCATCGATCCTGCTTTTCATTCTTTCTAATGTGTTCCTCAGTTAAAAAATGTCATTCTTCATTTCCTCTTGGCCCTTGTTGAGAGCTTCTATTTCCTTTTTCATGTTGATGCAGTTTTCAGTGAGTTCATTGTAGCTTCCCTGTAGTTTCTGGTAGCTCATTGTGAGTTCATTGAGCTTCCTGATAATCATTGTTTTGAACTCAATGTCTGATAGTTCAGTTGCCTTTATTTCATGTAGCATTTTTTCTGAGGCTTCTTCCTTTCCCTTCATTTGGGGATTGTTTCTTTGTTTTCTCATTGTTCGTGGGATTCTTCTTGTTAGCCACTGTTTCTTAAATTGATCTGTTCTGGTTCCCTGTGATTATGGTGTGAACTTCTGTGGGGGAATACCTGTGAGATTCAGTGGTGCAATCTTCTTCGGGTATCCTGGTGTTCACGGCTTCCCCTACTCTTTTTTTGTGATCAGTTGGAGGAGTAAGGTAAAATAGTTTAAGACAGCAAGATGGCATTCTATGATATTTACATTAGCAGCCAGTAGAGAAGATATGGGGTATCCTTTGGCTACTTATAGTGTTAACCGTGATCCTCCACCCCACTAGCCATGTTTTAGAAAGGATGGAAAGAAGGTAATGCTCTTATTGAGGACAAAAAGAATGTTAGTTGGATCTAGAAAGTTGTGAGGCTGTGGGAGGTCAGTTTCTGATGTAGGATTGGAATACAGATTAGTAAATAGGAGTAGTGTGTAAAAGAATAGAGACAACCCCCACAATAATATAGTTCAGGAAATTGCAAAGTGGGCTGAGATCAGGGAGGGGTGTTGAGTAGTATTTACAATTGTATGATCTAAGTCTTATTTACAGTAATATTCAAGCAACAGTCATGTGACAGAATCTATGAGATCTAGATAACAAGAATAAGGAGTATAGAACCATGAGAGGTGTACTAATGGAACACAAATGAAGGATAGTAAATTATCAACACACTGTGACTGAGATAACAGGGGAAACCTATCAAATGACAGTATAACCAGCCAAGCAAAGAAGATTATACAGAAAAAAAAGTATACCAAAATACTATTAAAATAAAAAAATGTCAGAAAAGTGAGAAAAATATAATACAAATTTGCAGTAACTTGCAAGCTCAAAAAAAGAAAAGAGGAAAAAAGCAGAAGATGGAATGCAGGAGAGATAAATTTGGAGTGGAAGGAATAATACTAGGGTGAATGGAAGAGAAACATTTGGGATTGAGAGATATAAAAATAAGAATTGAAAAATAAAAAGTCAGTTAAAACACAAGATAAAATCAACCAACCAACAACAGGCAAAAAAGAAAGAAAGAAAGAAAGAAAGAAAGAAAGAAAGAAAGAAAGAAAGAAAGAAAGAAAGAAAGAAAGAAAAAGAAAGAAAGAAAGACAAAAACAAAACAAAACAAATAAAAAATCCTGTTGTTGGTTTCTAAGTGGCCAGACCAGTGTTTTTGGTCTTGCTGGCTTCAGCAGTCTAAGGGGCGTTTGAATTGCTTATCACTCTTCCCAGTCAAAACTCAGTAAGTCACCAGGGTACTGTCCCCAGGGCCAGCAGGGGGCTCTCCCCAGATCCAATCTGACTTTCCCCTAAAGGACCCTGGGCGCTCCTGAGCACACTCTCCGGAGCTCACTTCCACGGTCTCCAGGGGCCCCACAGGGCTCCTGCATCTTTGGTGGTTTCAGGATGCAATCTCCGGTGATCACAAGGAGACACGCCCTTCCCCCAAATTTCACCGCGGTGGGCACTATGTTCTCGGGAAGCACACGCATCTTTTCTGGATTCATGGTGCAAGCTCTGGAGATTGTAAAGGGGCATGCACATCCACCAAATTTTTCAGATTCTGGCTCTAGGAACCCTCTAAGCTCTGTGTCCATTCCTGGTTCACAGCACAAGAGTCAGGATTTCCGAGGGGGGCACGCGCTTCCACAGTTCACCACCACAAGCTCTAGAAACCCAAGAATACCCATGCCCTTTCCTTGATCGGGGCTGCACGATCTGGGTTTTCCACCTATCCACACTCCCACTGGGCTGGGGGTGCGGGCACACTTCCGGCCACCCCTGGTCATGCTGGCTGGAGGCACTCACTTCTCCCAGGGCTATGGGTGGGTGCTCCCAGCCCCTGGGTGATTGTCTCCCAGTCCAACTGCCCTCTCTGTGCCTTCAAGCCACAAGGTCTCCCGTGGTGTTGCTCAATCCCCATAGTCCAGGGAGGGAGCAGTGACTCCACTTTCCCGGGTGCCCTGAGGCAGACCCAGGAGCACCAGGCATGGAGGCTGCAACCCCCCTGGTCCCTGTGCTGATCCTTGGGTTCCTGTTGTGCTGAAGCAGTCTCCTTATTGTCTGGTTTTTCAATGTCCACTATAATTTTTGATGTCCTGTTTTCAAAAATATTTTGGTAACCTAGGCCACTTGCCCTGTTCCTCCTGTGATCCTTGAGTTTCTCTCCCATGCACAGAAGCAGGGAATCATGCTCCCTGGAGCAAAGCCACCATCTTTGAACCTAATTCCTTTATTTTAATCTCTCTCTCTCTCAACCTAATAAAAACTTTAATTCGATTTTATATAAAACCTCTACCTTTTTACTTCCTTACTGACATTTTATGTTTTTGATGCCATGTTTCATCTTTTTATATAGTGTATTCATTAATATATTATTTTAAATGTAGTTGTTGCTAACACTTTTGTCCTTTAACATTTATATGAGGGGGGCCCAATAAACTGGAATTTATTTATAAAAATTGTGTATTTTTCAAATACATTTAAATTTTAGTCACCTTCAAAATACTCTCCATTTGATACAATATACATATCAAGACATTTTTCCCACTGCTCTAAACAGTTTTTGAACTTGCCAATTTTGATGTCTTTTAGTGCTTCTGCTGTTTTTTGTTTCACCTCTTCCACATTAGTAAAACATTTCCCACTGAGGATATTTTTCATTCAGGGAAACAAAAATAAGTTGCTCAGGGTGAGATCAGGTGAATAGGGATGGCAAGGCACAGGGGTCCTGCCATAACTAGTCAAAAACAAATGAACAGTCAACACAGTATGTGCAAGTGTGCTTGTAAATCACCCATCATGAAATGAAAAAAGGTGTTGAAAAAGTCTTAAACAAATTCAGTGAAGTTGAATGCAGCCTCTCACAACATCAGCAGCTGGTACACTGATACAGAAGTTTCCTAGAACAGTGACCTAGTGGGGAAGCCTGTAATACAAGGGGCCTGCCATGTATAAGATAATTTTGGGTGCCCCTCCTTCATACTAGAGTTAAAGAATTAAAAAACTACCAAAATTGCAGTATTAGAGTATTCTGAGTATGACTGTAGACTTATGTTTAATAGTATGCTTTATATCTTTTTATGTTAATAATTATTGTCTCTTCAGCATTTCTTTTAAGGCAGTTCTAGTGTTGATACACTCTCTCATCTATTGTTTATCTTGGAAATTCTTTAGGTTATCTTTATTTCTGAAGGATAACTCTGTCAGGTAATATATGTCTGATTGACCATTTCAGCACTTTGAATACATCTTCCCAGCGTTTCCTGGCCTGCAAGGTTTCTACCTAAAAATCCACTGATAGCCTTATGGAAGTTACATCATAGGTGAGTGATTCTTTTCTCTTGTTGCTTTTAAAATTTTCTTTTTCTTTGTTTTTACGCTGTATTGTTATAATGTGTCTTGGAGAAGATCTTTTCAGTTAAAACACTTTGGTGACTTATGGGTTTTATGAACTTAGATGTCCAAATCTCACCTCATATTTTAGAAATTCTCAGCCATTATTTCTTTAAGTTTGTGTTTTGTTCCTTTCTCCCTCTATTTTCCTTCTGGAATATCAGTAAAGTATCTGTTGTTTAGTTAGTGGTGTCTCATAATTCATGTAGGTATTCTTTATTCTTTGATTCTTTTTCAAACTTTCATGCTCTGAAAATTTAATTTGTTTTTGATAAATAAAAACTGAGTGTATTTTATATACAATATGATAAATGTATCCATCATAAAATAACTAGCATAGTCAAACTAATTAAGAAATCAATTATCTCCCATAGTTGCCATTTGTGTATGTATGTGTATGTGTGTGCATGTATGCAGTGAGAACACTTCAGGTCTACTCTGTTAGCAAATTTTTTAGTAACAGAAAGAACACAATGTAGAATGGTACTTACTGGTGGCTGGTTGCAAGAAGAATAGAAGATATTGATTATAATGTTTACACTTTCAGTTATAAGATAAATAATTTCTGGAGACATAATATGCAATATAGTGATTATAGTTCATAATAACATTGTGTTATTTGTGTAGTGTCAAGTTCCTGCTAAAATTTCAAGTTGAGTTTATCTACATGAGGGTACTATGCATATTTTTGTTATACCTTTAATTTTATTTTATGTAAGTTTATAGATCTCCTCATGTATATGTTTTTGTGTGTGTGTGTGTGTGTGTGTGTGTGCCTCTTCTCTCTCAAATTGTAATATCTCCTTTGTGCCTGGTTATCTTTCACTGTTTGCTTGGCATTGTATTTTTAATAAACATTTTTTAAAAAATTTTAGAATTATTTTAATATTTACAAATTTCAAAGATATTGAAGACAGTTCCTTTATACCCTATGTCCATTTTTCCACTTATTGACATCCTAAGTTAATATGATAAATCTGTCACAATTAACAAACCGATATCAACATTATTATTATTAACTAAGGTCCACAATTTATTCCAATGTCCTTTATTTTTACCCAATTTTCTTTTTTCTGTTATAGAGCTCTATCCAGCTTACCACATTTCATTTAGTTGTCATGAATTCTTAGCCTCCTATTGGCTATGACAACTTCTCAGACTTTCCTTATTTTTATGACCTTGACAATTGAGCAGTACTGGTCACATATTTTGTAGAATGTTCATCAATTAGGATTGATTGGGTTATGCTATCATGTGGTTTAGATGTAATTATCATAAAATGTCATATTAATTTTGAGGTCAGAAATGAGTCACCAAATAGCTATTGTGTGAATGAAATCAAGTCTATTAAAGTCTTAGTACAGTTTCCCTGAGAGGGTCAAACTGTGAGTAGAGGATAATAATTCTCAATGACTACCTTCATGGTCATCAATAGCTTATTGGACATTTATCTCTCTAAATGATACAAAGATTCATTAAAGGTAAATATTAGGTCTTCAGTTATGGTGTATTATTAGCAAAGTGTGGCAGTGGCAACGTTCACATAATATGGCCCAAATGATATCTAGACATTTTTTAAAAATACATAAAAACTTCAGAGAACTGGAATTAAAAGAAGAGAATAAATGGTATTTAAGTGGCAGTGGGTTTGTGTTACATCGGTTTATAGTAATTTTAGTGGATAGTAAATTGAAGAAAACTACTTTTTCAATTAGAGGAAGAATTTTGGAAGCTATGTATAGCTATATCTAAGTACATTCAGTCATTATGTTTTGGCTAAAATTGGAACCATCAATAACTGGAAAATGTTCCAGTTATTTTCAACATATTCAATATATGAGAGTCACCAAGTTCTTTATTAAATCTACAGATGATACCAACTCTCTTTTTGTTCAAGTTTGCATTCTCCAACTAATTTTGAAATAGGACACTTTCATGTATTATTTGGGATATTTTCATAACACTCAGTTAACTCTAAGCTCTTTTAAACTTCAGCTTCTTTTAAAAGGAAATACCAACCTGAGGGGGAAAAGCCACCTGCTAAGCTTTCAAACTTATTTATATTGAAAAAGAAACAAATAGCTTACAGTCATATGAGTGTAAGGATCAAGGCTTACTGAGGTCACTGAAATAAATGAATGCAACATTCAGTGAATGGGAAATGGAAATCCCATATAAAAGAGATTGGAAGACAGCAGAGAAAATGAGCAGCTATGGCAAAAAGGAGAAACTGATAAATCAGTGAAGGTAAATTGATAGTATGTATTTCACATGTCAGAAAGCAGGCATAGTAATGGTAAGGTGATTATTGGCCAGCTTTTCAGAAAAGGAATTTCTCATCAAAGAGGATAATGACATATGAAATTGGCGAGGGTAGTTGAAAAGGAAGAAAATGGCAATATGGTATTAACAAAGCACTAAGTTAAAACATAGGAAAACAAGAACTGACAAACTGAGTATCAAACTACCATCTGATTGTGATGGGATCAGTCAGGGTCCCTCAAGCATTTTACAGCTGTACCTCAGCTCATTGTGACCCTCATGAGAAATAGCAAGCCTTCCATGACACAACCAGTGTCTTGTGGTATCTCTGATTCTTTTTCATTACATAGGTTGTGACTAAAAAACCTCTCTTTCTAGGACAGTTCCTAATTTATCAATGATAACCAATGCTAGGTAAATGACAACTCCTATAAAGGTATGGTAGAATTTTGTGTTATATTTACTGTAGTAAGATCAGATACAGTTTTACTAAAATGTAGATTATAGTTCTTGAACATGAAAGAGAATTCAAAGTTGCTCTGTGTCAATAGAGTATTAACTGAATCGAGTTTTTAAGCTGTAAGCTTCAGGGATTTGGAAGTATCTGGGTTCATGGATATTGGAGGTATATTGTTAAGAAGATATATTTGGCAGCAATGGCAATTACAAGTTAGCTGGTAAATGAAGACTTATTTCCCCATTATGTCACTACATATTTCCTATATCCTAAGCCATCAATTTCTGCACCTCATCATTATGTCCTTATCAATCAAAAGTTAGACAACAAGGCTCATGGGAGTCTTTAAAAAGCATAATTGTGTGAATCACCTTTATTTTATAGCACTTTGCATTTGTTCAACTATTTTTCTATGTCTTATATAATTTAATATTCATTTGTAGAAGAATGCTTGACAGATAATTTTTTTTTGTTTGGTTGTTTGCAGATGTAGGCTCAGAAAAAGTTCAATGACTTGGGACTTCCAGTCAAAATTGCAGCATAGGTAAATACAGCTGACCTCCTTGCACAAACACAACAAAAATACAACTAAACTATAGAATAACCATCATTCAAAACTGTCAGAAATTGGGCTGAATGGAGATCCTAGAACTACAGAATTAAAGAAGAAATGACATTGAGATTGGTAGGAGGGACGGAGACACAGAATGGGCTGGTCCCACACCCATATGTGGGGGATAAATATTGAGAGGGATACCTTAGGAGTGAGGGGTCTCAACACCACACCAGGGTCTCCAGTCCAGGGTTCAAGTACCAGGAAGATATGTCACCATAACTCTGGCAATAAAAACCAGCACAGTTTGAGGCTATGAAAGACAGAAACTTCTGGGCTCCCAGGAAGTTCCTCTTAAAAGGCCCCACATAGACTTACTTGGACTCACTCTGTCTGAGCCCCAGTGCCAGGGCAGCAGATTGAAAGGCATCAGAAACATATGAGGAAGAACTGTAGTGTCTGGTACCAGATCAAGAGCTGGAAGGCAGCTTTCTCCCAGAGAGAATTGCTGGCATTATTCCTTTTCAGGTCCCTCTCCAACAGAGCCACAGAACTGGCAGCCAGGTGGAATATCTGAGACTCTATAAATCTGGCTCACAATGTTTGCCCTACCCAACTTTCAGGCCCATCCAAGCTGTTTCTAGTGACTTTTCCATATGAATGTCTTGCCTTGGACCATGATTCAGATATTCCTAAATTCTCAAGCAAGCAGCATCTGGCTTCAGCAAGTCCTGTACCACTCAGTAAGTTGCCCCTGCCCTGGAACTAGCAGCAGTCAGACTTGGTTCACAGCTTGGCCTTTCCTGGGAACTTCCAAGTCCAGCACAAATAGCAGCCACCTACAGATTGCTTGTAGCTTATGCAGAACAAAGGCAGCAGCTGACGTTGGGAATGCCAACAGTAATCAAGGCTCAGAGACAAGAGGAGGGTATACACAGCCCACAAGGCAGGCACATATTGAATACACAGCTTAGGTCATAGGGAAGGCTGTTCCACTGAGTCCTGCAGGACACTAACTACATTAGGCCACTCTATCAAGCATGGGATATGTAGCAGCTCTACTTAATACATACAAATATATGTGAGAAGGTTGTCAAAAATGAGACAAACATGGCCCAGATGAAAGAATAAAACAAAATTCCAGAAAAAGAACTAAACAAAATATAGGTAAGCGATCTACTAGATGCAGAGTTCAAAACGCTGGTTATAAGGATGCTCAGTAAACTTACTGAGGATCTCACCAGCATAAAAAGATCCTGTCAGAAACAAAGGATGCACTAATTGAAATAAAGAACAATTTACAAGGAATCAACAGTAGAGTGGAAGAAGCCAAGAATCAAATCAGTGATTTGAAACATAAGAAAACAAAAAACAACCAATCAGAACAACAAAACAAATAAGCAACCAAAATATAACTGGAGACATTGAAGTTAAGAACAAACTGATAGTAACCAGAGGGGAGGTCGAAGGGGATTATGAGGGGGAATGGGGGAAGGGTTTACAGAACATGTATACAAGACACATGGAGAAAACCAAAGGGGTGTAGGATCAAGGATGAGAAGTGGGGATGGCTGGGATGGGGGGAGTGGTGGGGGAAAATGGAGACACTGTACTTTAACAACAACAAAAAGTGTGAAAAGGAAAAAGAACAGCAAAAAGAAAAAAAGAATAAAAAAATGAAGATAGTGTAAGGAGCCCCTGGGACAACTTCAAGCATACCAATATTCCCATCATGGAGTTGCAGGAAGGAGAATAGAAAGACAAAGAAATTGGAGACTTATTTGAAAAAATAATAAAAGAAAACTTCTCTAACTTGGTGAAGGAAATAGACATACAATTTCAGGATGCACAGAGAGTCCCAAACAAGATGAACCCAAAGAAACCCACACCAAGACACAACATAATTAATATGCAAAAGGTTAAAGACAAAGAAAGAATCTTAAATACAGCAAGAGAAAAAGCAGTTAGTTACCTACAAGTGAGCTCCTATAAACTGTCAGCTGATTTCTCAAAAGAAATTTTTCAGGCTAGAGGATATTGGCTATTAAAAGTGATAAAGACTAAGGACCTACAACCAATATTACTCTAGCCAGCAAAGCTCTCATTTAGAAGTGAAGGACAGATAAAGATGTTCCCAGACCAGCAAGAGCTATAGGAGTTAATTATGACCAAACCAGTGTCATATGAAATGTTAAAGGGTCTTCTTTAAGAAGAAGAAGATGAAAACTATGAACAATAAGATGGCAATAAATGCATATTTATCAACAACTGAGTCTAAAAAACAAAATAAGCCAATAAGCATAACAGAAACAGAAATCACAGATACAAAAAATGTTTTGATGTTTGCCATATGGGATGGGGCCAGGGAATGGGTGAAAAAGATGAAGGGATTAAGAAACACAAATTGGTAATTATAGAATACTCATGGGGATATAAAGTATAAGGAATAGAGTAGCCAAAGAACATATATGCATGACCCATGGACATGGACAATTGTGGGAATTGCTTGAGGTCATGAGAGGTGGGCTGGGTGGAGGGTAGAAAAAGGGGGAAATTGGGACTGCTGTATTATCATAATCAATAAAATATAAAAGAAACTTTTTTTAAAAATTTAAATTTTAAAATTTTAAATTTTAAAAGGGAAAAATGTTCAATGACTTAAGCAAAGTTGTGTAAGTAGTGAATAGCAGCAATTGGACTACATTCCATGTCTCCAATGTCTAGTGCTAGGGTCTTCCTGACATAACATGTTTTCAATTTTAAACTCTTGCTACCTTGATTCTTCATTTATTACATTTATTTACTCTCATCCTCTTTCTATGTTTCCTATTGGTAAGAAAAAAGTCATTGTCTAATTTTTTTAAAGAGCTTAGGGATCCCTTGTGAGGTGAGGTTATTACAATTCAAAATTGAATTTATGGTTGAGACCAGATAAGATGGGTAAATTGCACTATTCACATGCATTCTTATCCATATTTATGGGTTTTTGATCTTTTGGTAATCCTTTTCCATCTTGTCTCCTTGTTGTGGTGTGTGTACGTATATATGAAAGAGAAGAGGCAGACAGAGAAAGACTGACTTTTTACCTTAGGTAATTAGGAGATCTTTTTTTTTTTATTTTAATCATTGTTCATGTATAATTTTCTGTCCTTTATCTTTGATTTCATTTCTATGAGAGTATTCTCTACATATCAAACACTGTGTCAGGTCTTTTATATATAAAGAACTGTGTGATATCCTACTTGCAAGGTCGAGTATTCATCCTAGTATTACTCTAATCTATAGGTAACTTCTTTGAAAACTAGGCTACATTCTTTTTATTCATAATCTCTGTATGAGGTACATTTTTAGCAACTGGTCGATTTGGGATTCTTCTTCAGTTATATTTATTTCTTTCCTTATTGCCTAGAAGCATTACTATGCAGAAAGCTGAGCCTGAGTAGGTCGGAACATATTTGAAGCCTGAATATGGTTTCCTTTTCAACTGCAGGAGAAAATGTTTTGTGTAGTTGCCAAAGATAAGGAACTTAATTTTGTCATTTTTTCTCTGCTAAGTAACTAATGCCAGGATGGATGGCAGATCTGAGTGGCATACCTCCTTGGAAAATCAGGACAGAATGAAAACCCTGAGTATTTGAAAGCCTAAGTATAGCAGAGAGTAGCACTAAAAATGAGGTAGGATGTTAGTAAAAACACATTTTGCTTCCATACAACATTTAGTGAGTTGCCCTTAACTAGAGAAACTGTACAGGCTTAGTTAGACAAGGTATAAAGACAATTTCCAAATTTAGGAGTGCTAGAATTCCTTCCCTAGCCACAAGAACTATATGTTTAGTTGTAATCTATTAAGATTCTCCAATGCATCCTGATTCCACTTGAGGAGATTGTATGTTTCTAGAAATTTATCTGTTTTATCCAGATTATCCAATTTGGTGGTGTATAGTTCTTTATAATATTTTCTTACAATCCTTTATATTTCTTTGGTGACAGTTGTTACTTCTCTTTCATTTCTGATTGTATTTATTGGGGTCCTCTTCCTTTTTTTTATTGATGAGTCTGGTTAAAAGTTTGACAATTTTGTTTATCATTTCAGAGAATCAGCTCATGGTTTCATTGATCTTTTACATTGTTTGAGGCTCTATTTCATTTTTTTGTTCTCATCCTTAATATTTTTCCTTTAATTACTTTGGTATTTGTTTGTTTTTCTTTTTTAACTTCCTTTAAGTGAAAAGTTGGATTGTTTATTTGTGGTTTTTCTTGTTTCTTGAGATAGTCCTGTAATGCCCATTTCCCTCTTAGGACTGCTTTTGCTGTGTCCCATACATTATGCATTTTTGTGTTCTCATTTTTATTTGTTTCAAGATATCTTTTGGCTTTTTCCTTGATTTTGTTGTTAACCCATTAATAATTTAGTAACATGCTGTTCAACATCCATGTCTTTGTATGTTTTTCAGGTTTTTTTCTTGTGATTGACTTCCAGTTTCCTACCATTTTAGTCAGAGAATATTCTTGATCTGATTACACTCTTTTAAAATTTATTGAGACTTGTTGTAATATGTGGTATGTCCTAGAAAATGTTTCATGTGCACTTGAAAAGAATGTACATTCTGCTGTTTTGGGATAAAATGCTTTGAAGATATCAATTACATCCATGTGATCTAGTGTGTCATCTAAAATCGCTGTTTCTTTGCTAACTTTCTCTCTAGAAAGATGTATTCATTGATGTCAATGAGGTGTTAAAATTCACTACTATGTCTTTATTACTATTTATCTCTCCCTTTATGTTCATCAAGATTTTCTTTACATATTTATGTGCTCCTATGTTGGGTGCATAAATATTTACAAGGGCTATATCCCCATGTTGGATTGCTCTCTTTATTATTATATAGAGTATTTTTTGTCTCCTACTATAGCCTTTGTTTTAAAGTCTATTTTGTCAGATATAAGTATTGTAACCCTAGCTTTTTAAAAATTTTCATTCACCTGTAATACTTTTTTCATTCCCTTTTTGACTGTGTGTATTTTTTGATCTGAGGTGGTTCTCTTATATACAGCATATATGCTGTGATCTGTTCAGAAAGTATCTAGTCATGTAATATGAAAAATAGAGACATTTATTAAAGAAGATACAAGTTACAAGAAACATTGTGCATAGGACAATGATGTCTCAGTCCCCTTCAAAGTATGTACCTTGGGGTGTCACACAGTTCTCCCAGTCACCATCAGCTGCTCCATTGTATTTGCTTGAATTTCATTGATGATCTGAAATCTCTTTCCTTTCAAAGGTGAGTTTAGTTTTGAGAAAAGCCAGAAGTCACAGGGTGCCAAATCTGGGCTGTAGGGGGGACACTAAGTCACCTGCATGATGTGATGTTTTGTCAAACAAAACAAAACAAAACAAAACTCTGCACTAGATGTTATTCATGAGTGGGCATGTTATCATAATGAAGCTTCCAATCATCAGTTTCCCATAGTTGCAGCCTTATGAATCATCCAAATAGTTTCTTCAGAGGAATGTTCAAGCTTAATACAAAATTTGATGAAGATTCATTGCTTAGTCATTTTGAATGCAATGGCCACACAGTATACCTGGTCACTCAATGGCATCTACCACCTCCACTGACTAGCACAGTGAAGTTGTCATTGTTCACACATGCACATTCCAGTCCACTCTCCTTGGCTGCCAGGTTACATTAATGTCATGCAAAGTGTTCTCGATATATTAATAATGCTTGGACTTTTTCTGGACAGACTTCATATATGTGGGTCTTGTTTTCTTATCCTTTCAGCTCCCCTATGTTTTTTTGATTGGAGCATTTAATCCATTTACAATTAAATTGATTATTGATAGAAACATATTTATAACCACTTTATTCTCTTAACTATGTTGTCTTCTTCTTCTTCTTCTTCTTCTTCTTCTTCTTCTTCTTCTTCTTCTTCTTCTTCTTCTTTCTTCCTCTTCCTCCTCCTCCCTCTCCTCCACCTCCCTCTTATTCTTACTCCTATTTTTTTCTTCTAGAAGGCTCTTTAGCATTTCTTGTAATACTGGTGATTCCACTTCTGGAAATATATCCAAAGAAACCCAAAACACCCATTTGAAAGAATATATGCATCCCTATGTTCATTGTGGCATTATTTACAACAGATAAACAATGGAAGCAGCCTGACTGTTCATCAGTAGATGAGTAGATAAAAACACTGTGGTATAGTTACACGATGGAATACTAAACAGTTGTAAGAAAGAAGAAAATATTACCCTTTGTAACAGCATGGATGGACTTGGAAAGCATTATGTTAAGTGAAATAAACCAGTCAGAGGAAGGCAAGTACCATATGATTTCACTCATATGTGGAGTCAGTGAACAAAATAAACTAATGAACAAAATAGAAACAGACATATAGAAAGAAAATGACAGTTGTCAGAGGGAAGGGGCTTGAAGGGCTGGGTGAAAAAGGTGAAGAATTTAAGCAAAAAAAAAATCCAACCCTCATAGATAGGTGCATAATGATTACCAGAGGGGAAGGGGTTGGGGGGAAAGGTAGAAGAAGGCATGGGGGGTGGTAAATGGTGATGGAAGGAGACTTGACTTGGGTTGGTGAACACACAATATGATATACAGATTAGAATACATTATAGAATTGTACACCTGAAACCTATATAATTTTGTTAACCAATTTTATTCCAATAAATCCAATAAAAAACAAACATATGCTTAGAATCTAGTAAGATGAGCCAGCATAAAAGTGAAGACCCTACCTTGTATGAAGTATGACCATAAATAAATAATTAATTTAATTTTATTAAAACATACTGTAGCTGATATAACCCATTGAATGTCATTGCCATTTACCTGAATCACTTGCAGTACTAATTCTTATTATAATGAAGTTTCCAGAGCCTCATTAATAGGTCTGATTAATCTGAATAGACACCACTTGTGAACTTTAAAAAAGTTCCATTGCCTTTTTGTATGCTTATAAAATAGCACTGTGGTCTCTTTGTTAAGCATATTTCTAAAACAGCATTTTGAACTATAGCCTCCCAATTTGACCACTTTGAAAGGGATTCCATTCCTGTTTGCTCAAAATTAATCTTATTATATCATGACCACACCTCACTTAGCATCCCTTCAAATGCTTACATTGTAAATGGTCTTTGTAATTCTTTTTGACTTTATCCCATTTCTCAATTCTTTCTCCTATATAAATAAACACACATTTTTACCTATGACTTTTCCTAAGTTAACCTTAACTGAATGAATAATTAATATATTTTAATTTACATCTAAGCCAGTTTCAGAGGAGGGTGATATTTTCCAACTGCTTGTATTGAATTCCTCTGTTTTCCAATATGTTCTAAGTAAATACTGTTTTGTTAAAGGCAATAACAACTAACATACATTTCCTTATCTAATTAACAAAAAATATTATTTAAAAACACTTATCCTTAATATAGATCTATTTGAGAGACATGTAGCATACATTGAATGTGCATGTCTGGGGATAAAATATAATCAGATGGGTATGCTCAGTCCTAGTTGCAATGTTAGCAATTGTTCTTCTTAAATATTGTAAATTTCCCAGATAGTTATGCCCATTTTACAGTTTTAATAATTTTTTATTTTTAATAATATATTCACAGAAATTTATATACTAATAAAAATGTAAGTTTATGTCAGGAGGCATCAATAACACCAAGTTAAAATTTTAAATGTCAATAAATAGAATGAAAAATAATAATACTGCATGTACCTTGAGATGCATTTTTACTAGAGACATAAGTTGCTCTTGTGTGATCAAATTCTTGTTTAGTATACCAGAAGTTTTTTGAATGACAAATTAATGTTAAAAAGAAATAGAATATTAATTATATCCACTTTTGCTCTTTCTTTCAGTGGGAATGAAGACTACAAATCCAGTAAATTATTCAGGAGAGAACAGCTGGTGAATGAAATATCAATACCTTTTTTCTTAGGTTGTCATTTAGAAAGAGAGCAACAAAATTATAAAAATAAGCAAGTTCTTTTTTAAATACAAAGTGCAAGAGCTCAAAAAAATCAATCTTTGCCTATTTTGATGATATAACATTTAGGAACATTTCAACTTTCCTTTGTATAAACATTTGGTTTCCAAACCAAAAGCAGTACATTATTTAGGAATTTATAGATTGACATACTATTATTACTTAAAGAAAATTATTATTCCTTATTAAATTATTATACATTATGTGAGAAATAAATTTCATGTTAAAATATGTAAAAGGCAATAACAATTAGCATATGTTTCTATATGCCAATTGCAGAACTAATATACTGATCAACATAGTTTTTTTTACCAAAATATTTACTTTATTATTTTGTAGAAATAACAACAATATTTTTACATATTTTCTGAGTGATTTCTTTGGTCCAAAAGAGTAGAAATGTTTTTCTTAGAAGAAATTTATTAAAAAATGATATCACTATTTTATTTATTTATGTACGTAGTGGCTAAACTCTCTTCTGTAACTGAAATAATTTTTCTGAGATCAATGAGTCTTCATTTTCTAAATTTGAATTTTATAACAATGAATCAACCAACATCTGGATTATTTCCCTGCTTCCAAAATGAGGTAGAGTGGGTCTGGACAACTAACTCTCTAGACAGAATGTACAGATGGTACCTTTTTACTCAAAGGGGAGAGCTGAGAAGTAATAGGATTGATATCTGTGGCATCATAAAATAGTTGGAAAAGGGAATCAAGCAATGTTTTGTGATTTTCAAAACCTTAGGCCTCAGTGGGCCTTTTTGAGTCTCATAGGGTCTTTTTACGATAAATGGAAGGCAACTTTTTTCACAATATAGGGGTCAAACTTATGGAACTCATTACCCCATAGATGAGTAAGTCAGGAAACATATTCTCAGAAGTGACTTAGATAAACATCTCAATGTTAGATTTAGTGTAAATAACTGAAAAAAAAACCAAGAATGTTTCTACCACTAATTTGTATTAATTCATAAAATACTTTGCCATTGCATTGTTTATTAAGCCACTTAAATTTATTGTGATTATGGATTAATTTGGATTAATTTTTATTATCTTATTTTAAGTTTTCTATTTGTCAACTTTTCCCATTCTTTTATTTTCACATTCATTTTTTTAAATCTTCTTGTTGATTGACAGAGGGTTTTTAAAAAAATATGTTTTGTTTCTTCTACTTGTTTGGTAATTATACACTGTAGTTCTCCTATATTAGTGGCTTGTCTTAAATTTTTTTCATGTGTATTAATCAAATTCTAAACATAGTGTTTTAACCCCCCACCAAACAATATAAAGATCTTGTAGCACTTGAACTCCAATGACCCTCTCCAATCTTATGTACTGTTGTTATCAAATATTTGTTATTTTGTAACCCCCATAATTAGTAATTATTATTATTTTACTGTCTATACTGTACACTTGCCCTCCCCTTGTTCACCAGTTTACCTATTTAACATTATTTCTTGCATACTTCTGGGCTAATTTGCTTTATTACTGAAGAACATCTAGACTTTGGTTTAGTGGAGATTTGTTAGTGGTAGACATAATTTTTCATTGAGATTTTATTGCCATTTTTTAAAGATAGTTTTGAGCCCTGGCTGATGTGGCTCAGTGGATTGAGCACTGGCCTGTGAACCAAAGGGTCACCAGTTCCCTTCTAGTCAGGGCACATGCCCGGGTTTTTGGTCAGGTCCCCAGTAGGGGGCGCACAAGAGGCAATCACACATTGTTTCTCTCCCTTCCCCTCTTTCTAAGAAATAAAATAAAATCTTTTTTAAAAGATAGTTTTGATACCTATACAATTCTAGATCGATTTATTTTCCTTAGTAATTTGAAGATACTGTTTTACTGACTTCTGGGGTCATTGTTCCAGTGGAGAATCCTATTCTCAGTCCAAATGTCTTTGTTAGTTGCCCATCTCTTCTCTGTAGCTGCATTTAAGATCATTTTCTATCTTTGCTGTTTTATAGTTTCATCACAATGTGTTTAACTAAGTATGCCTGGGATACAGTATACTTCCCAAAACAGAGGTTTCATGTCTTTAATTCTAAAATTTCTCCATTGTTGTTTCTTTGAATATGACTTCCACCATTTTCTTAATTCTCTCTAGAACTTCAGTTACACATATGTAAAGTTTTTTTTTCATTATTACTCTGAATTTCTGTTTCATGTTTTCCATATTTTGTGTCTCTACTTTACTCAGGGTGTTTATTTCCATTTAATCATTCAGTCCACTTATTCTGTTTAGTTTTGCCTCATCTTTTTAACCCATCCAAGTGATTTTTAATTTCAATCACATTTTAGTTCTAGATATTCTATTGTGTTTCTTTTCAAATCTGTCTGTTTTTATCATGTTTAATAGAATTTTGATATTTGAAGCCTTTGAGTGTCTAAATAAGATTTGCTTGTTTCTGCTAATTCTAAGCATGGTTTTGTTCTGACTGACTTAATTTTGTGTGAATTTTGAGGGTCCAAATTAATGATGCTTTCCTCCAGAGGGGATTTGTGAGTGCTTCTTCCAGGTGCCAAAAGTCGTTATCAATCCAAGATCTCTTTAACCTCTTGGTTTGGGGCATCCTGAGAATGATATAATTATAAACCCCAGACATAAAGTGAGCAAAAGACTATTATTACCAATCTCAGGAGATATTGTTTATTCACTAGAGGTGTAACAAAGAGAGAGTTTTTTTTTGTTTTTTTTTTTTTGTTTTTTCTCCTGAGTTTCCATTGCCATCAGGTAGATTCTTTTTTAAAGTAAAGTAAGGTGTAGTCTCCCTCTGGTCCCCAGCAGGTATGTCAGTTTGGGCACCCAATTTACTCTTTTTCTGGCCCAAGGCTTAATCTCCATTACCTAATACATATGTTAATTCCCCAAATATGGGTTTCCGATATCTGCATAGTCCCTGTTCCAGCTGTGGTCTGCTTTTGCCTTCGACTCTGCTCTTTCTCTCACTTGGTTTCTTCCCTTTCTCCCTCCCTCTCTCCTCTACCCCTTAGGGATTTACCTTAATTTTCACAAGCCCAGCAATTCATTTAAAATTATATTTGTTTTAGTTTATCCACAATGTAGATGTTTTGAAAAAAAGGAACTTTTAAGATTATTCATTATTTCATACTAATGGACATGGAATCTACTCTTGTGTGTATTGGGTATTCAATTTATTAAATAAAGATATGTCAGGGAAGATGAAAAATTATCTTCTGAAATGGTCTTTAGAGATCTGTACCAGAATCCTGGAGTAAATGTACCCAGGGTGTAAAGTCTAATTTTTTTAAAGTATTTTCCCCTGGAATGCTTACTTTTATGTCTATATCTTCCTCATTACTATAGGTTTAGTAAGGAATATTATGCACATTTTTAAAATGCATACATTTTTTCTGTATACATAAGAAATAGAGTATAGGCTTATCTGGAGTTGAATAAGTATGGTGTCAAACTCACTCTCCCCTAACTATAAAATATAACATTTTTAAATTTTATTTTTACATCACCATTTATCCCCCTATACCTCTTTCACTTACACCCACCCAACAGCAGTCACCACACTGTTGTCTGTGTCTATGAGTTATTTCTCTTCTTTTTTGTCCAATCCCTTCATCGCCCCTCCAAACCTCCTGCTTGAGCTGTCAGCCTACTATCTATGAGTCTGTTTTTATTTGCTTGTTACTTCAGTTTGGAGTTGAAGAAGGATAGAGAAAACCTCACTCTCCCTACCTTTAAAATATGATTTTTTAAAAAAATTATGTATCTCTTTATTCTTCACAATTTTCACTTTTTTTTGCTTAGTTCTGCAAGAAAAGTGACCAAGTAAAAGGAACCTCATATCAGCAGCAAGAAATAAGTTTTGAAAACTAAAGACATGATAACCAGAAACATGTGTGTCTTTGTTTTAGAGGCCATGAAAACAAGCCTGGATTCTTTGAGAAAACATGAGCTATACTTTGTACCAGGTAGAGTGGTACACGAATTTTTTGGCATTGAGAATCTTTATTATTGTTTACGAGATTTCATGACAGTTCTCTTCCCTTAACAAAATCTGTGAGAAAGAAAATCATGGCCCTTTACTGCTGTCTGCTTATTGCTTATATGGTACTCACAGGTATACCTGGGTGTTCTGTTGAACATAAACACATTTCTCAAAACACCAACATCAGATAAGGTCACTCTATGACTGTGAAAGTGCGAGGTAAAATAAGACCACTTTGAAATCATGTCTTAGCCCAGACAAAAACAAGCACACTTTCCAAACCACAAAAATGACTAAATGCCTACTATTTTGGTAAATGAGTGATACTTCTTTACCAACTGCAGTTTTAGCCCCACTGTATTCCTTGTGCATCCTATATAAAATTTATTGAGTTCCAATCACAGAATTACCACTGCTTCCTGAGAGAACCTAATCCCTATGTACTTAAACCCTCCCCAGAGTAAATTAATGCAAGGCTAATTTCTATAACAAGTTCTTTTCACTGAAATGTCCCCACAATTCCCCATGGTGTGCCGTCACCACATTGCAGTGAACCAAGAAAGTTAAAGAGACTCAATGGTAAGTATGTTTCTGGCAGTCTTTGCCTGGAGGTCATTGACTCATGGGTGTCATTGTGCATATTATCTTAAGACCAAAAAAATTTGTTTTGTAATATTTATCAAAATTTACCAACAGGCTTTGAGAGCACTGGTTTCAAAAAGCATGGATCTGAACAATCCCTTGACTTATTATCACTAATGATATACATAGGTATAGGAATGCAATGGTACATTTCTGTAAAAAAAATATGAAAAACATGGGATTTAAACTAATTTTGGGAGACTTGGTTAATTGCATATCAGTGACACTATTAACTGATATTAATTTTCTGGTCTGGATTCCATGAACATAATGGCAATATTCACAACTGGTTATTGACTTTCTCCCATGCCCACTCTACCCAATTTCCAAAGAAATAGGACAAACATTTTAGAATTCTCTAATTCCCTGTAAATATGAAAAGATATTAGAATTACACATTTACCTTTTAAATTTCTAGTAGCATAATCTCATGGATCAGGTGAAACCAATTTAATGAAAATTTAGAGTGTGACAAAATATGGCTTGTGAGCCTTTTAAAGGAAGAAGGGTTTGATGTGCTGTGAGAGCAACAGGGACAGAGGAAGTCTGGGTTTATTTCCCACCCTCAGAACATTTGGCCTGGATTTGTTAAAATGTTGAGAATGATGAATGAGCTGTAAATAGAAGATTTCTCTGACTGTGAGCCATAAACAGCCATAAATGGATTAGACTGAACAGCTGGGAGCAAAATTGTGGGCATTATGCAGGCACACAGAACCGGCTGTGGACTGTAACTAGCATCCCACCCTATTGATTAGCAGTTCCACAGACCATAATAAAACCACTATAGTTAATTGCTAGAAAGAGGCACACACTCAGAAACAGGCAAGTTAAGGTGCCAGTCCTCCAGTTTATTGCTCAAAGGCGGCATAATTTGTGTTTCGTTATAGCACGTTCACTGTAGGATTTATAAAGCTCAATCAAATACAACTTCCTTCCCAAAATGCACCCCCCACATACTTCTTGGGTCTAGGAGCATTTTATTACATTTTGTTGCCTTCTAGTTAAGTATCAGTGTCTTTTCTAGCCAGGCCTCTTCTGATTTGTAAGCATTTCAAAAAAAAGCCCACATTTTTATAGTGCAATGCAGTCTGGGTAATATTGAAGGGCGTTTTTCAATATCAGGCCACCAAGTTTCTCCACCATGTCAGCGTGGGCTCCTTTAATATTTTACACACTTTTACTCAAACAGAAATGATAAGGGGAGCAATCCCACAAACCACAGTTGGCAAACACAAGGCCCGTGGGCCGAATCTGGCCCTCCACCCTGTTTTATCTAGCCTGGCACCTTGTTTCTACCTACAGGCAGCACTGAGCTCCTTTCCCCTAGTTAAGGAGTAGTTACATTTATACAGTCCTAAAATTACATTTGGCCCTTCCAAGGCAACCAGGAGGCTGATGTGGCCCCTGGTGAAAGTGAGTTTGACGCCCATTCCATAAACTATACAAAGGGGAGATTAGGTGTTCTTTGTTATTGTTATTTACACCTGAAATAAAGTGACAAGTGTTTGATAAGGGACTCTGTGGGGTTTCTCCTCCATTTAAGATTCCCAGCACATACCCTGGCTGGTGTGGTTCGGTGGATTGAGTACCAGCCTTCCAACCAAAGGGGTGCTGATTCAGTTCCCAGTCAAGGCACTTGCAGGGCAGGTCCTTGGTAGGGGGTGTGGGAAAGGCAACCACACATTGATGTTTCTTTACCTCTCTTTCTCCCTCATTTCCCCTCTCCAAAAGTGAATAAATAAGACCTTTTTAAAAAAGGGAGAATAAAAGACTCCCAGCATATAATACACAGAATGTTTAGAGTCATGTTATATAATGTTATAGAAAGGCTAATGAGTTATTTAGCTTTGGGTTCTATCACAGCCATCCTATTTGATAAGGTAATATATCTTTTGAGACTTTGTTATCATAGGAAACATGAGGGCTATTGGCTATTTCCCTTTAATACTTTTACCCTAGAGTGAATTGCATGTGTTTGTGCTGGGCTCATAGATCATGTGTATCATTGGCATTGGAGGAAATGGGTGTGTCTTGTCAATACAAAATGTGATGTAAACAGAACTTATTTCCAGTTATCATGTACGACTATACCTGGCTTCCTGCTGCATTCTAGAATATATGTTTCCTTCTGCCATATTCCTGAAGTTTATATACTTGGAAGCCAAAGGCACCAATCATTTTATTGGTTCTGCACACAGTCATTGATATCTTCAACTTGATTTTAAGGCATGAGAGAGAAGTTGTTTGCTAGTAACCACAGCCACTCAGCCTGCCTGACAATTTGATTTACAGCTCTGGACTCTTGTACCCTACTCTCACAGCTAAACCATGAATGTGGGCTTAAACACAGTAATCTGTGTTTCAATCAAACAGTTAGTATGTATTTATTGAGCATCTACTATGTACCAGACAGATTGGCACTTACAGACAGTGGACATGTTATTGGATTCATTATCTAAATTAAAACTTTTATTTAAGGTGCTAATGTTTCCATCACACAATTGTTTCTTTTCAGAGTACCTCGATGCATGCAACCATTAGGATTTTTGCTTTAGGTTTTAAAGTAATATGAGCCTTGGCAAAAATGGTATATATCTCTTAAAACCAGAGAGGTGGGCCTCAGAACAGAGCTCTGGATAAATTACATTTTTCAGTTAGTGTCTCTGCCCGTCTAAGAAGACCTTGGAAGAGTCAAGCCCCTAAGAACGAACAATTCCCCCTAGACTAATGAATGCCCATTTCTTTGATAAGGAATAACTTTACATGCAACATTATTTTATATTAGTTTCAGGTGTATGGCATAGAGCTCTCTCTGATATTTCTAGTACCCACCAGGCATCATACATAGTTATTACAGTATTACTGACTGTATTTCCTAAGCTGTAATTTACATACCCATGACAATTTTATAACTAACAATCTGTCCTCAATCCCTTTACCTTTTTCACCCATCACCCAACCTGCCTTCCTTCTGGCAACTCCAATCTATTCTGTGTATCTATGAGTCTGTTTCTGTTTCATTTGTTCACTTATCTTTTTATTTAGATTTCACATGTAAGTGAAATCATGGTATTTGACTGACTGACTTATTACAATTATATAATATCCTGTAGGTCCATCCATGCTGTCGCAAATGGTAAGATTTTGGTTTTTTTTATGGCTGACTAATATTCCTTTTGAAAAAGCATATGACAACTGAAACATTTATTTTAATAATACATTAAGCAAGTCTGGAGCACATAAAAAGGATGAATTTAGTTGTTGGATTGACTCCCCTGAGCAGTTGTTGAAAGTTTACCTCTCTTGTCCTGGTCAACTCTGTAATGGGTTGAACTGTGTACCCCAAGAACATATGTCCAACCCTAACTTCCAATACCTGGGAATGTGACCTTATTTGGAAATAAGGTCTTTTTCTCAGACATTATTTATTTATTTTTAGAGAAAGGAAGGGAGAGAAATCTACATCAACGTGTGGTTGCCTCTCATGCATTCCCTACTGGGGACCTGGCCCACAACCCAGGCATGTGCCCTGACTGGGAATTGAACTGGAAACCCTTTGGTTTTCAGGCTGGCACTCAATATACTGAGCCACACCAGCCAGGGCTGGAAATAAGGTCTTTATGAATGTAATTTAATTAAAGATCTTGAGATGAGAACATCCTAGATTTGAGGTGGGTCCTAAATCTCCTGACTGGTGTTCTTATAAGAGAAAAGAGAGAGAGATTTGAGATGTGGAGAGACAGAGGGAAAGGCTTTGTGAAGGTGGAAGCAGAGATTAATGTGATGCAACTGCAAACTAAGAAATGCTGGCAACAACCAGAAGCTAGGAGAGAGGAGTGGAATGAATTTTCTCTTATGGCTAGGCATCAACCCTGGTAACAACTTGATTTCAAACTTCTGGCCTCCATAACTATAAGAAGATACATTTCTGTCATTTTAAGGCATCAAATTGTGGTAATTTGTTTTGACTGACCTAGGTCACTATTACAAACTCCTACTTTTTATTCTATATAAAGTTTCTTTGGCAGGTATTGGTTATAAATGGAGAGTTCATATTTCTACGACACTCTATCCTTATTTGTTTTCTCCTGTGATGAGTAAATTTGATGCCAATTTCTTACACTCTAAACTCTACTAGCAATTTGATCATTGTGTGATTTTGATTGAATATAGGTAGGCATATCACAATGACAATTTCTCTTCCCTTCTAATTGCTGTCACTACTAATCTTAGAAGCATAGATCACCATATGTTCTGGGCATGACAACACTTTTCTAGAATGACTTTGATCATCCATGTATGCTATACACAAGGTCTGTCCAGAAGGTATCCAGACAGGTAATATGAAAAACAGAGACATTTATTTAAGAAGATGCAAGATACAAGAGATACTGTACATAGGTCAATGAGCCTCAGTCCCCTTCAAAGTAGGCACCTTGGGACCTCACACAGTTCTCCCAGTCATCATCAACTGCCTCATTGTATTTTCCTGAATCTCATCAACAATCTGAAATCTCTTCCCTTTTGAAGATGATTTTAGTTTTGGGAAAAGCCAGAAGTCACAGGGTGCCAAATCTGGCATGTAGGGGTGCTGAGTTCCCT
The DNA here is from genome assembly GCF_004126475.2 of Phyllostomus discolor. NCBI lineage: Eukaryota > Metazoa > Chordata > Mammalia > Chiroptera > Phyllostomidae > Phyllostomus > Phyllostomus discolor. Next base: position 78,876,881 of record NC_050198.1, on the reverse strand, counting down.
GGGTGATTTGACATTTCATCAAAAAATTCTACAGGAAATGTAATGCATGAGCAGGCATACTGAGGTGATGAAGCTACCAATCATGAGTTGCCCATAGATGTGGCCTTCTAAATCATACAGATAGTTTCTGCAGAGGAATGTTCAAGCTTAATGAAAAATCTGATGCAGATCCGATTCATTGCTCTACTTGCTCAGTCATTTTTAGTGCAACAGCCACACAGTACAAATGCTTATTCAGGGGCATCTACTGCCCTGCTGACTAGTGCATTGAAGTCATAATTGTTCACACATGTGCATTCCAGTCCACTCTCCTTGGCTGCCCGGTTACATCAATGTCGTGTAAAATGTTCTCATTATATTGTATAAGCAAGTGTTTTCCTTACAGTTTTACTAGGAAATATTTCTTTTAAAAATATTTAGTTCTAGACTTCAGATATTGGTGAAAATTTTCCTTATAGCTGACTCGGTAAGTCTTGGGATTGGTAAGCCAAGCTCTGATTCTTCTTTCTCATACAGGCTTTGATATTTTTTTTAACAAAAATTTCTGGCTTTCCAGACCCTTTGATTGCCTTTCCTTTTCTAGAGAACAGGTTAGAGAGAGGAAATTTGTTTATAGTTTTGAGTTTACCTTTTTTTTTTTTCCTGTAGTCTTTGTCTTACGTGTTTCCCAGAGTGGCTGGCTTAATTCTTAACAGGTCTCAGATGTCTGTCTTTTGCTTCTCGCGTTAACTTGGTATACTCTCATTTCAACAGAGAGCAATAACATGCCCAGTGTATAATAATTTGGGTCAAATTTCCATACAATCTAGAGACATGTGGCATGAAGTATAAGGTTCCCTTCTGAGTAGTCTTCCCATTGTTCTCTTATAGCCAAAGCATGCTGACCTTCATGGTCAGATCCTTAGCTAGTTTTCAGAACATGAGCACTCAGTTTTCCCAGCTCCTTCCATCTAACTTAAGTCTTATCCTGCTGGGCTTCTCATAATGTGGGTAAGACCATTATTACCTCCATCTCCAGTATCCAGAGTCATATTGGCTGGTCTTATCTGGAGCATCTTTATATAAAGTGGAAAAATGAACTCGACCCTTTTTATGATATTGCCATGAAAGAAATGTGTTCGGGAATATAGAGAGAGATATTTATAACAGATTGGCCAAGGTCTATAAACAAGAGTGATGTAAGAGGTCTGAATAAGTCTTTTCAATCTGAGAGAAGAGATTGAAAGTTACAATGGTATATTTTGATTACAATATGGAGGATCCCAAAACCAGGCAGAAGAATTTAGAATTAAACAATAAATGAATGTATTTTTTATCTATACTATACATCCTGCTCAATCCTTTCCAAAAAGAACATAGGCAAACACTCATAACAGGGCAGTAAAAGCAAATTTTGGAAGAGAGATCAAGAAATAGTTCTAACTGCTCCTCCCTTCTTCCCTCAACTCTGCCCTAGCAATTTTTATCTGTGTCACTATGTTATTCTTATCCATATCCTGAATCACCAGTGGATATATCATCTATTTACTTCTTTATTATCTCTTCTGATGAGAATATGAGTTGCATTAGAGTCATTATTTTTGTCTATTTTGTTCTCTGGCTATTCTCAGTGTCTAGAATGGCACTGGGTAATAGTAGATGTCTAATAAATACTTGTTATTGTATAAATAAGTATACTAGGAACAAGGAAAGGAAATGCTCTAGATTATAAAGTGGTGAAAAAATAAATATTATGTAGTGATGATGGTGGTTAGAATGTGTGAAACCCTATAAATAAGATGGCACTTAAACTCATTCTTTCCTTACACGAGGCAAAAAGAGCCTGGTCCAGGATGGTAGGAATAAATGGAAGGGAAAAGGAGAATCTAGAATATGTGGTGTGATCCCATCCTTGTTTTCTGCACAATAACTTCTACTTTCACTGTCCTACTTGCTCAAATGGATATAAGAGAAGGTAAGCAAAATTAGCTCAGAATGGTTTCCACAACCTGCTTTTGTACAACATACTGTGCATCATGATCTTTTATGAGTCCCTTTCAGAACTATGATGTTGTGCTTTCACCATCTCCAACTTCAAAAAAAAAGCATGCTTCCCTGAAACGAGAGGAATTCCAAGAGTATTTCCGACTGAGACAAATAGACTATAAATACAGTTAGATAAATGTGGTTCTAGAGCTGTTGGAGCAGGGGGCATTATTGTTTGTAAGGCTGACACTTTGGGGGCAGTCTGAGGACATGCCTCCTTTCTCTCTCTAACTAGCAGACTAACAGTGTTAAGTAATGCAATTGGCAGGAGCATTGTGAGCAGTGCAAAGGCAATAGCTGGGATTTTGGAGAAGGCTCACGAAAACCAAACTCATCCATTTACAACTGAGCACCCTGATCCTGTAGAATTTTCTTGCTCTGAATTCCTCAGCCAGGAACTTCTATCATTGAGTTAATGTTCTTGAGTTAGAAAAAAATTTTCCTGGAATTGGGGGTATCTACATTTGCTTCTCTTCAGGAATAAATACTCACTCTTTATTTTCTGCATGCCTCCTGAGTTGCTGATAATTGTTATTAATGGGACCTCTATTATTTTTCCCTGGCTGACCTACAGAGCAAAAGAATAAAAGTCTTAAGGAAGTGAAATTAATAGCTCCATTCCAATGCATCATGGAGATAAGCCCAGTAATTGCAAGGTCAGATGGGCACGCACAGATAAATTGTTAGCTGGTTATACTATAATGAAAGAGCAGATATTTTACATAAGTTTATGAGTAATGTTTCTCATAATAAAGGAGATGTATTATCCCAGAAAAACTTGTCCCTCAACCTGAGACCACTGGCAATCACAATAATGAAATATTAATAACAAATTTGAAAATTAGGAGTAAATTTCATAACTGACTATAATGAGTTTCTTTCTAATTTTGGAGGGGAGCTAAATTAAATATTACTGAAAGCACTAACAGAAGACTGTGTTTTATATGGGAGCCAAATCAAGATTACTTTTTCACAAAGGGTAGATTTGAAGAGGTGGTGGGTGGGAGAGAACAATAGGAAGTTCAGATAATTCTTCTATTATCATATTAACTGCTATTTTTAAGGGCTCTTTTTCTATATAATCTTATATATTTCACATATAGAAATGACCACATTTTGTTAATCTAATTTTAGGGAAAAATGGTTTTTGAATGTCTTTTTTCCCTGTAAGCAACTGTATAATTATACCTTTATATTATAAGAGATTGAAGAATTATATTTGTTGGTTTCCTAGCAACCATAGGAACTGTAGATTTTTCAGCTGGAGATCAAAACTAGAATTCTTAACATAAAAACAAAATCTGATGCCTATTACTAAAAATAGCACACATGGTAATTTTGAGAGACAACTGGAAAAATTTATCAATATATTTTTATTTTTCTGATCAATATAAAACTATGTAGGAGGTACCTAGCACAAATCCAATTTTCAACTGCTATATGTCATCCACATTCAGCTTCTTTTTTGTGGTTTTAATTACATTGAGATATCTGCATGTTTCAATACAACATAATTACATTTTTCAGGTATAAAAATATAATTTAATACATTTAATACATTTGACTTTAATACAAATCAAAATGACACAATTTAAGAGTTATACATTAGGTTGAATCTCCTACAGTGGTGCTTGGCTCACATTGAATATTTTCTCAGTCCCATTTGTGATCAAAAACATTCATCAAAAGGCAGTTGGTAATGTTCTAAAATTAGATTATGGTGATGGCTGAAGTATTCCTTGAATATACTAAAAACCATCAAACTGTACATTTTGAAAGGGAGAATTTTATGGTATGTTAAATATGTCTTAATAAAGTTGTTATCTTTTTTTTTTTTTTCATAAAAAGCAGTTGGGTTCCTCAGCCCCTGTAGTCCTTATTTCCCTTTCTCTTACTCAGCACTGCCTTTAGAGGATCTTCTGACTGGTCTCATGGCCACTATCAGATCCCTCATGAATCCTGAATTTTCCAAAATGAGATACAGTGCATTCAGCTGATACCAGTCAATGGTTTCTTTCACAATTAAACCTAACTGAAAGATATCTTGAGGCATTGAGGTCAGGATGAGTTTGAGATGTAATGGTTAGATCTTGATGTCTAACACTGGTTATAGAAACAACATAAAGATTGAGCATATGCTGTCCAGAGGTTTTGGGAAGTCCCTGTGCACAAAGTCAAAAAACTGAGACAGCTGCTGATGATATGCAGTCTTCTTGTGGTGAGATTGTACACACTCAGTCTTTCTTCCAAAAAACTCAAAGTCATTGTGCAAAGGGCAGTTTATCTGGCCATTAGTTTCAACAAAGTCAATGTCAGACTGTGGTTTGAGGAAAATGAATAGCAGCTCTCATTGCATAATTTATTTATATTATATGTATTGCTCTATAAATCCCCAATTGAGGCAAATGACCAAGGTCAGGATCAGTGTTATAATTTCTGACCACAGAAATGAATAAGATTATTTCATATAGTAATTAAATTCAGGATTGGTGGACTCCTGAATTTTGCCCTGTAGTATAGTTCCTATATTTCATAACTATTCTTTCCTGTTTATACCAAAATGCCAACTATATTACTTTTAAAATGTCTTTTTTAAAAATTTCATGATTTGTGGATTAACCTTAATTTTCCAATGTGGTTATCTGAATGAGATTAACTGAAGAGATTACTAAATCTCATAATTATCAATCCATTGTTATTCAACTGAATATTTTGTAAATGCCTAGTTAGTACAGGGTAGGGTGATAGATCCTTTGCAAGATTTATATTTGAGCCCTGGCTGGTGTGGCTCAGTGGATCGAGTGTTGGCCAGCAAACCAGAGTTGCTGGTTGAATCCCAGTCTAGGGCACATGCCTGGGTTGTGGGCCAGGGCCCTGGTAGGGGGCACTTGGGGGAGCAACCACACATTGATGTTTCTCTCCCTCTCTTTCTCCCTCCCTTCCCCTCTATAAAAATAAATAAATAAAATCTTTAAAAGAAAAGAATTTACAGATGAGCTACACAGGAGTCCTGCCATAAAGGCAAAATCTGTAGATGATTTTTAATACAAAGCAGAATCCAATAAATGCGAAGTAGGGAAGGTAAACCAAATATTTGGATCTCAAAGAATCACAGCTGGTTGAGAAGAAAGTATTTGAAAAAATAAGTAGCATTTCTGTTTAATTTTGAAAGATAGATTACACTTCGACAAATGGAAATGAGGTAGAGAAAACTTCCTAGATACAGGGAGCAACAAAAGCAAAGGCAAACAAGTGGGAAAGAAGTAAGTGTGGGGACTCACTAAATGCCATTGGCTATTTTTAAATATATTTTATTGATTATGCTACTATAGTTGTCCCATTCTTTCCCCCTTAGCTCCCCTCCACCCAGTACCCTCCTTTCCCTCCAACAATTCACCCTTATTAGTTCATGTCCATGGGTTGTGCATAAATTCTTTGGCTTCTCCATTTCCTATACTATTCTTAACATCCCCCTGTCTATTTTGTACCTACCAATTATGCTTCTTAATCCCCGCACATTTCCCCCCATTTTGACCCCTTCCTCTCCCAGATGATAACCCTTCACATGATCTCCAAATCTATGATTCTGTTCCTGTTCTGGTTGTTTGCTTAGTGTGTTTTTGTTTTTTAGATTCAGTTGTTGATAGTCATGAGACTGTTGTCATTTTAATGTTTATAGTTTTGATCTTCTTTTTCCTAAATAAGTCCCTTTAACATATTATGTAATAAGGGCTTGGTGATGATGAATTCCTTTAGCTTTACCTTGTCTGGGAAGCACTTTCTGTGTCTGTCCATTCTGAATGATACCTTTGCTGGATAGAGTAATCTTGGTTGTAGGTCCTTGTTGTTTTTTTTTGTTGTTTTGTTTGTTTTTTTTATCACTTTGAATACTTCTTGCCAGTCCCTTCCTGCCTGCAAAGTTTCTTTTTAGAAATCAGCAGATAGTCTTATGGGAACCCCTTTGTAGGTAATTAACTGCCTTTCCTTGCCGCTTTTAAGATTCTCTCTTTATCTTTCACCTTCGGCATTTTAATTTTGATGTGTTTTGGTGTAGTCCTCTTTGGGTCCAACTTGTTTGGGGCTCTCTGTGCTTCCTGGACTTGTATATCTATTTACTTCACCAAATTAGGGAAATTTTCTTTCATTAGTTTTTCAACTAACTTTTCAATTTCTTTATCTTCCTCTTCTTCTGGCATCCCTATGATTTGGATATTGGCACTTTTGAGCCTGTCCCAGTGTCTTCTTATACTCTTCTCATTTTTATTTTGAATTCTTTTTACTTCTTTCAGTTCTGGTTGAATGTTTATTTCTTCCTTATGTTCCAAATTGTTGATTTGAATCCTGGCTTCTTTCCATTCTCTATTGGTTTCCTGTGGGTTTTTCTTTATTTCACTTAGTGTAACTTTCATTTCTTCCATTATGTTTGTGCCATACTCAATGAGTTCTCTGAGCATCCTGATCACCAGTGTTTTATACTCTGCATCTGATAGGTTAGCTATCTCCATTATGTTCAGTTCTTTTTCTGAGGTTTGTTCTGTTCTTTCATTTGGGCCATATTTATTTGCCTCCTGAATTTGGCAGCCTCCCTGTGTTTGCTTCTGTGTATTCAGTAGAACTGCTTTGACACCCTGTCTTAGCACACCTGTTAGATTGTAGGGGGCAGAGGCTTAGGTAATCACTAGGGTGGGACAACTTGCTTCACCCCTTTGTGGTTCTGTGTGGTGAGAGGGGTCCAAGAGGAGACAGTGCTGCTGCCTGGTTTATGGAGGATTGCCTGGCACTCACCTGTTTCCAGTCTCTTCACCTACTTCCATATGTGACTGGCACCCTTCTAGCTGTTGCTCTGGTGGTGATTCCAGGTGGGTGGATTTGCATACATGCTGAGTCTGTGTGATCCCTTTAAATGGACTATTCTGAGAAACTGGTGGTTTCTTCTGCCACCCCAACACCCACTGGTTTTTACAGCTAGAAGTTATGAGGCTTTATCTTCCCAGTGCTAGAACCCTGGGCTATGTGTTCTGACCTGGGGCTGGCTCCCAAGGTATCCCTCCTGATCTTTATCCACCACATGTAAACATGGAACCACACCACACTGTGTCCTCTCTGGCAGGACTCCACAACTCCACCCCGCCTACCCATCTAGATGAACATAGCTTCTTTAAATCCTTGGTTTTTTATTTCCATAAAGTTTGATTTTTTGTCAGTTCTGGGTGTTTTTTGCTTTGAGGTTAGTTGTAATTCTTGTTGTTGGGTGAGGGAATGAAATGTATCTACCTATACCTCTATCTTAAGCGGAAGTTGCCATTGGTTATTTTACATACATATACATATAATTTAAATTATTTTATTGTTCAATTAAAGTTGTCTGTATTTTCTCCCCACCCCTCCCCCACCCCCTCCTAACCCACCCTTTTCCTTTGCTTCCACCCTCCCCCTTGGTTTTGTCCATGTGTTCTTTATAGTAGACAAAAAAAAACAATTAAAAAATGGGCAAAAGACGTGAACAGACACTTCTCCAAGGAAGACATACAGAGAGCCCAGAGACATATGAAAAGATGCTCAGCATCACTAGCCATCAGAGACATGCAATTTAAAACCACAATGAGATACCACTTCACACAGGTCAGAATGGCCAACATATACAAATCAACAAATAAGTGTTGGAGAGGATGCAGAGAAAAGGGAACCCTAGTGCATTGTTGGTGGGAATGCAGACTGGTTCAGCCATTGGTTGTTTTAAAATGATTGCTTAATTACCAGTAAGCATATGATACACAGGAAGTATTGTGTTGGCATTATATAGGATCTAAAGACATGTAAAATTCTATGCTTGAATCAAACCAGACCCTCAGAATGCTATATATTAAGATATATCTATTTTTCTAGTCAATCACTCGGGCTTCCTCTTCTACCCAACTTGTATTTTAATGTTATGGCCTCTGCTGTTATCAAAGTATATGATTAGAAACAGCTAAAGGAAAGCTATAGAAGTACTGTTAAGGATATCATTCTGAATATCTCTTGGCACCTCTTATGAGCCCACCTGAACTATTTATTTAGAACTGCATATTAGAAAAAGCTTTGTTTCACCTGAAAAACTACTATGAATTTTTGGAGGTTAAGGGGTGGAGGGATTGAGCAAAAAGGGAAAAGGACTCATGGACATGGACAACAGTGTGGTGATTGCTGGGGAGAGGGGGTACAAGAGGATTAAATGTTAATGGAAAAATTATAATAAAGATAAAAAAATTAAATAAAAAATAGAAGATTAAACCCACGTCCATTTTTGTTTTGGCTGCCAGGAGGTCATATCCAAATTTGAAGCTCAATTATAGCAAATAGAGTTTGCTTTATGGTTTATATAAAATGTTATTTTAAAATTTTTTGGTGAGTACCCATTTTGTGCGTGGCTTCAATGTTTTCACTGCATATACCTGTGCCCCTAAATTATACAGAATTTTTTATTACAAAATATTTATTGAACACCTACTATATGCCAGGTATTGAGTATACAGTGGTAAATGAAATAGACATAAATCTTTCCCTCAAATAGCTTATAGTCTAGTGGAAGATTTACATAATAAATAAGTAAACCAACCAATAAATATGTATAATTTTAAAGTTTTTCTTGTCCTGCTTCTCTTTTTATATTTATCATTACTTTCTAAATGTGTGCTTATTGTAAACTACCTTTTGTGAATGAGGTAGAGTATAAATAAATGCATAAATAAATACCATAGTTATATGAAAATGGTTTTTTAAAAAAATATATTTTAAATAATTTTTAAGTGAATATACTCAATTTGTAGGGAATTTTTTGAACTAGAACAGTATGTGCATAGTTATATCAGCTGATAAAATGAAATCTCCAATGTTAAGATATTTTGTTTTTAAAGCAGTAGGGACAGACAGAAGGAATTTTCATATTTTTAAAAAATTCATACTATATGGTCCAGTCCCATTATAACCTTGTCCATATAAGTGATTTCTATGCTTCTTCCAATGGTGCATTCAGTGCAATCAAGTCCTGGACTAAAGGATTTGCCTAATCCCCTAGATTCATTAAAGTATAAGTGGCAATAATGTCCTTCAAAATAGATATACAATCAAATGTACAAATCACATTTTTAAGGGTCTCTTCAGTCATCTGCTAAAATGAACATGGTTATGGCCAAGGATTCACATTTAAAAGAAACTTTTTTATGTGTGTGAGACCATAGTGAGTAGACTGAAATGAACTAGGGCTGGATTCTACCATCTGGGACTTATTACTTATTAGGGGGCAGGATTCAGACAAGTAACACAACCAGAAGGAAGAATGTGGTAAGTGCTCACTAGAGCTGTAAGCAAAAACTACCATGGTGGCAAAGACAGAGGTGGTGTTAAGTCTCATTGGAAGAATTAGGTAAATTTAATGAAGAGGTAGTATTTGATCTGAGACTTGAAAATTTATTTTAATTTTTGGTGAGCATAGCATGTGGGGAAGGGCATTATGACTAGAGGAAACAGCAGGAACAAAGGAAGGGAGGCATAAAAGTATAAGCATCAATGAGTAGTACAGAGTGTTTAGAATAGAGACTGATAGAAGAATGGCATAGAATATGAAGGTTAGAGATTTTGATAGAGCAAAATCATGGAAGACCTTTAATAAAGTGTGAGAAAGTTTGGATTTTGAGAGGAAATAATAAATATTCCTAATAAATAAATAAGGGCCATTTAAGAAATATAGAAATCCTTATAGATATAAGGATTTATATCTATTCAATATAAGACATTATTAGATCTTTGTTAGTTTGTCTGTTAGTGTTAGTTCAGTGACAGAATAAAATGTAAAAGCCATATGAAGAGAGATTTTAATCTGATATTTGTGGCTACTAAGTACTTGGCAGTTATGATGAAAGGTTGGTTTGTAGCAGGGGGCCTAGATTTAGGGTACAAAGTATTCAGAGATACACACTGTATGTTTGGATACCTTAAGCTTGCAGCCTTGGAGATTTAAAGTTAATATAATTTTTTATAAAAGATTCAAGAAGGACTCAAATTAGGAATGTACAACCTCAGAAATACAGAAGAGAGAACTATAAATTATGTTGGAATGCTTGGCAGTCCTGGAGGGAGCTCCTTAGCAAATATGTGTGAATGTCTTTAGCCAATCCATCTTTGTAAGGGCTCTGAACAAATTTTTTGTTTAGTCAGGACTGACTAAGGCTGAACTTGGTAGTCCTTGTATCTGATGCTAGTGAGAGCCTTATACAACTGCCTATAGTCTGACAGTGACCAGAGGGGAGAGAAGAGGGAATTTCAGGGGGGAATGGGTAGGGTTTACAGGAACAAATTTGGAGGACACGTGGACAAAAACTAGGGGTGGGGGGTAATGGGGGGAAAGAGGGGAGGGTTGGGTGGGTGGGCTGGAATGGGAGTAGGTGGGAGAAAACTGTATTTGAACAATGATTAAAATAAAATTTAAAAAATAAAGAATGATACGGTCTTTAATAAAACTATATTGTTTGACATTCTGAAATTATACTTCCTACTTTTTTACTTCATGTAGTAATAATTTCAACTGAGAGATTTTGTTTGTAATTATGGGTGTTTAGGATGTTACTTGGCAAAATAAAATATAAGAAATTAAAAAAATATATGATTGGAAAGGCCTTGAAAGACCTTTCTGAGAAAGGTTATCTTTTTCCATGAAAGTTCTGGTCAAGAAGCTGGCCAGCTCGACAAGTGCTTTATTCAAGAGGTAGTTCCCAGTAGGAGTGACTCATTGTGTGTGTTTGTCACAAAAGTTTTTATTATCTATAATAACAGCAACATCATGAGGAAAATTATTCTGCACTTTGTATAAAATGAACAAAAGCAGAGGTTTTCTTTCATTTGACACTGGAGAGTGCTGAGCCCACCTACTCTCATGAAACACTTTGTGAGATCAGAGTTCTGAAGAAAACAGATTACAGTGTTACAAGACATTTAGAAACCTCCCTGGGAGGGAACATGATGTTGATAAAAAGGGAAAGTTTTGGAATTTTGGTCCAGTAGGATAGGGCCAATCATGGTGGGATAGTCAGTGGGAATTCTGAGAAATTAGAGGCAATATGGAGCTATGAGGACCTGCAGGGGTGGGAAGGAGAGGAGCTGACTATTGATTAGGATATGGACATGTGCCAAAAGGAATGGGGGGCCACCATGTGGCCTGACATCATACTTTCTGTGATCCAAGAAGCTTCTGTTTTGTTTATGTTTCTTCTTCACACTATTTCCTCCTTGCCCACCAACTAATTTTTTTCCTACTGCCTTGCTTTCTTGTTTCTTTACCCCAGCACTGAAAATATCCTCAACTTTGACAGCAGGAAGCCTAAGACTGCTTCCTGAAAATTCAGTTTAATGGCCTTCCCTCTTTACTTCAGGTTGTATTGCTATTACTCCTACATCTTCAATTACACCTCCTCATATGATTGGCTTATTGTTTCCCTCATTATGTAGACATCTCTGTTTCTGGGTCCTATTTAGAACATACCTCTGAGTGAATTAAAGCAGTTTATGTATCCCTTGGCTCTTGTTATTCTGCATGATTTACCTGCATTCTTCAAAAGTATTTCATGCTGTCTCTTTGATTAACACTTAGAACTTACTTAGCATTGCATATGCAGAAGACATTTGGGAGGGGGACCAGTTAAGAAACATTTATCAGGCAACAAAAGGGACACTTGCTTTTCTTTCTTACTTCATTCTAAACAAATGCTTCAGGCCCAGCCTTGATTTGGGATAACTGGTTCTGTTGAGATTCTCTTCTACTCCTACTTGCTCAGTAAGAATTTTCACATCTCTGCAGGGACTGCTGTCTTGCCATTGAAATGTCCCATGCTTTGGATAAAGAGGACTTGGCCCTGGGTCAGAACCTTCCCTCTGCAGTAATGTATACTATTAAGCAAATGGCACTGAGTGATGTCCTCTCCTCAAGTCAAAATGCTCCCATTTAGGTAAAATTTGAGCCTGCTGCTGGCAGTTAAGGGCCAGAAAGGCAAAGGGAAATACAATGTAAAAGCAATATGAGTTTGAATAAAATTATAATAAGTGTCAGATGGCACCATTACTTGCATCCCCATAGACAGGCATTAGGGAAGCTCTTACATGTAATGGCTGGAATAGAATTCCAATACTGGAAGGAAGAGTGGCATTCCAAACTAAAGTGTGAAACAAATTTGTTAACTCTTTGAGGTCCTCTGGGAGCCACAGATGTAGAATGGGCAGCAATAATTTTTATGTTGGTTGAATGAATGAAGTTCTAGAATATTATATATTTCTATACTATTAATATTATATATTAATCATTATATATAATAAAATTTTATATAGTGTATGTGTGTATTTTCTGTTTGAATCTTAAGAAAGACTTAATGTCACATTTATTTTCAATAATTAGAGACAGTTGTTATACACAAATGAATTCTGAGAAAACAAAGTTACTCATGTTAAATGTAAAGCTAGTTTTAACTCGACCATTTTGAGGAGATGATTTTCCCAATTAGGGAATTAGTTTATTAAACTGAATATACTATATATGTTTTTTTTTGCAATGACTCAGTTTATCATTCTAATCAGTAATTATAGTACTCATCTGTTGAGAAAGACTTCATGAAGAAAGTGACATTTTTATCTAGGATTTGGATGATGGCTAGAGATGTGCCACACATAAAAGGGGACAGGCAATATAGGTAGAAGGGATAACATGATCAACAACATAGAAGAATGGAAGTGCATATCATATTTTGATAAGAGTAAGCATTTTAATGTATCTAGGATATATATGTCCTAGATAATATATATCCTAGGATATATATGTCCTAGATGAAATATCAGAGAAAGAAACTAGAATAGGAATTTGTGATTAAATTTTAGAAGATATAAGTTGTTATAAATGAATTTCAACTAATATATAATGGTGATTTATAAAAGGCTTTTAAGCAAGGTAGTGATGCATTCTCCTTGTGATCCTGTTTCTATATGTTGGTGTCTGTGTTATAGGTTGCATTAAGTAGTAGTTGGGAAGATGCTCTACACCCCCATAATCTCCTTCAGCTCTTTCCCTGATGGACACTTCTGTGATCTAATGAAAAGAGTTATGCAAACAGCTTGAAGCTCCTTTCCAACCAGTTTAATATCTCCATACCTCTCCAAAATAGAAATTTGTAAGGCACATCTGCTCTATGTTTATATCTCCATATATCAAAATATCTAAAAAGTGTTTGCAACATGACAGGTATTTCATTCTTCTGTGCGTGTGTGTGTGTGTGTGTGTGTGTATTCCCATTTTAATTATTTAGCAATTCCATCAAGTAGGTATTATTGTTATCCCCCATTTGAAAGAGGAGGAAATTGAGGCTCAGAGAAGTTAAATATCTCATTAATGGTCACATGATGAACAAATGGCAGAGCTAGTACTCAAGCAAGTCTGTCTGGCTCCCAAATCCACACTGTTAGTCTTAAGTCTTTAAGGTGACACAGACTTAAATTAAGGTATTTGTTGTGTTGCTGGAAAAGAGGGATTAAATTTGAGATCATTTAGGGAGAAAGATTGTTCTTTCAAATGTTTACAAATTCATTATAGCATCAAATTCATGGTAGCACCATGTTCTAAACTTTTGGCAATGTCTATATCTGATAGAAATTAGGAAAAAAGCAGCTGAAACCATTCATTGAAAGTTTATTTGAAAATACTAATAAGAAATTGGATATTTCTTGTGTGATTTAATTCAGTGTATATGTGTGTGTGTGTGTGTGTGTGTGTGTGCAGACAGTGTTTTAGTGTACCCAGCCACCAGTATTGTTTCTGTGTATGCCCAACAGTGTGAGGCATAAGTTATTTTACAACTCTATTGTTTAAATTACTAATTAATTAGATTTACCGCCCCATCACTATTTCTTTTAGTCTGTAAGTTTGTGGTCCTTTTTTTCCTTACCAAACCTCACATTTTTTTCTAGATGTTAGAGTTTTCAGAATTCTTTTGAACACATTTTCTTATCTGAATTGTACATAGTCATGTAAATTTGAGCTCAGAAGACATTTAATGTCTTACCTAAGGCAATACAGATAATTAGTAGTTGAACCAGAGTAGAAGTCATAGTTCTTGACTTATAATTCAGTTTTCTCTCTAGTTAATCATAGGAACCACATTATCCCCAGTGTCTAGAACAGTGCATAGACATAATAGGTGCTCACTCAATGCCCAGTGGATGAATGAGTAAATAGCAGCTAATGTTAACATGAATTATTACAGAATTGATAATAAATTGCTAGTAACTAATGATTCCCAATGTCTTCTATAAATCAATCCTTTATTTTAATGATGCATTAAGGATAATTCAAATGAACCATTGTAGTTAACTTCATTGAGGATAATCTAGAGCTCTATTGATTTTGCAGTACCTTCCAGGACTCATTATGGTGGTTAAAAGTCATTCTTTTGATAAAAAGTAAGTACTTATATTTTATTATACAATTATGATTTATGGCAGAGAAAGAAAAATAGTAGATCAGAGAACTTGGGTTCAAATTCCTGCTCTGTAATTTATTAAATATTGTGATCTTGGGAAAATTATGAAACTATTGGAGCCTCAATTTACATCAATAGAATTGCTGTGGCCCTGGCTGGTATAGCTCATTGGATTCAGCACGGGCTGCCAACCAAAATGTCACCAGTTTGATTCCTAGTCAGGGCACATGCCTGGATTGCAGGCCAGGTCCCCAGTGGGGGCCACATGAGAGGCAACCACACATTGATGTCTCTCATCCTCTTTTTCTCCTTCTTTTCCCCTCTCTCTAAAAATAAAATATTAAAAATAGAATTGATATAAAAATCACATGAGATAATATATATGTGGATACTCTTTATGAACTATAATGTACTATACAAATGCTATTCAGGAGTTTTGTTGTTATTGATGTTCTAGATAAGATTAAAGATTGCTTAATAACAGCCACAATGCCATATTCAATGAGAAAGATACTACTTCGAAGATGACCAGCCAACATTACATTGTGTCCAAAGAAAGAAAAATTTGGAAATAAGTAGTAACTCATTGTTCCCAGGTTTATAAAAGAATGTGTTCCTGTCAGGCAGGCATCCTTTTTTAAATTCTCTGTTCAGGGCATTGTTTGAAATTGCTATGCAAGGAACTGATTGAATGTGGACTTGTGGGAAGATGACCCATTTTGCACTTTCTGAAATATGAGTACTTTGTTCACAAAGCTCTGAAGGAGATTGGCTGTGTCATGTAATTTACATGTGTGAAAATCCACAACAGTCAAGTCCAAGGGCCATAGAATTGTATTTGCTCTTTTGTATTTATTAACTATGCCAGATAACTCAAATCCAACAAACTCATCCTCTTTTCCCCAAAACCAGTTTTTCTTTTTTATTTTCTTATTACTGTATCCAACAGATTTTCAGGTGCAATTTTGATTCTTTCTCTTCCTCTCTAGTCACCAAGTTTGTTGACTGTTATTTGACTGTCTTGTAAGTGTATTTCCTCATTTCCTCCTGTTAATAGTCACCACTTCATACCCTAATTATCTGTTTATATGCTTTAAAGTCTACTAAGTTATCTCCCTGCCTCTAGCCTCTGTCACCTCAAATGTATCATGTCACCTCTCCAGATTAATCTGCCTAAACCAATGCTGTTGACCACTTCATCACCCTGCCCGTGAACTTCAGTGGATCCCAGTTGCCAACTGAACATACATTCTCATTCAAGGTTTACCAAAATCTGCCCCAGACCATATTTGTCCCATTGATTCCCTATGGGCTTTGGTCAAAATCTTTTTTTACACTTTTTAGAACACATCTTGCTTTATCCACTCGCTGTGCCTTTATTCACAATTCCCCTTGTCTATGGAAGCATTTTTCTTATCCCCACCCAACAATAGCTTTCCCATTCTATAGGATGTGGCTCAAATGACATCTCCTTATATATGAACTTTGGAGTTTCAGATGCCAGGCAAAATCATGACTCTACTACTCCAAGATAAGTTATATCTTTTGTAACCTTGGACAAGTTACATAACCTCTTGGAGTGTCAGTTTTCTAACCTGAAAAATGACAACAGCCATGTGAAGTAGGTACAATGATTTCTGTGAGGAGGAAATATACTGTAATATATGAGAGACTTATTACATGTTGGACATATAGTAATCACACACAAAAAAGTAGTTGCTTTCTGTGGCCACCTGCAACAGAGAAAATGTAACTGCCCTCTGAATTTGAAACTACTTTGTACCAACCTCAAGCAATTTATTTCATACTGGCTTGTAATTCTTTGTTATGCTTTCTCTCCTTAGAGATTACAAGTTCCTTGAGGATGTGGTATTTCTATATGAGGTGCCTGCATAATAGGCAGTCAATAAATGTTTCCTGAATAAATGAAAGATACTTCAAAGAAGGAGACCATCACCCTTTCTTCTCCTTTTGTTTTTTGAAGTTCAATATTTGTAATAATGACAATGTATGTAATGAATATACATATCTACATATATGCACCTATCTACATATATGTACACATATATTTTCAGCATTCTTGTAAAAATGGGAAAACATTATCTCCTTTTGTATATGAGGAAACAAAATCATAAAGGCATTCAAACAATACTGTAATACTTCTCACTGAGTTACTAGTGGTTGATACCTAGTCCCCAAGTTAGTCAATGTTACTGTTATACTGTTAACTATGCACTCACTTTCTTGTTAAAATGCTTTAGATTTCATAAAAAAACTCTTTATTCATATCATATTTTTTCACACAAGATAATTAGCATTAAATAGAAAATAATTACATATTTAGTTGAATTTTTTAGATAAACTTAGATCCTTATTTTTTTTTTTCCTTCAGGCTGGCCTTACTTAAACAACCCTCCAGAAAACTATGCAAATCATGTCCTGTTACCTGAACATTTTATGAAATGGAGAGAAAGTATGTTAAAAATAGGTGCTCCCCTCTTGTCCTAGCTTAAGTTGTGTATAATGGAGATGGGGTGGAGATCACCCAATTAGAAGGCATTCTGACTCTCCAAGCTCAGAGGCAGCATTGATAATGGTGATTCTTGGAGAACAGGAGGGTGGAATTACATGAGAAGGGAGTAGAACAATGATAAAGCAGGTGAATAAGCTTTACCCCAATAAGCTTTGCATAAATAGTTGGGCTGTTTTTCCAATCCCTTTTTATTTCTTGGGACCTACAGTCCATTCAGAGCCAGATGGCAGGCACTCAATTTATCTGTCTGATGTGAGAAAATCACACCCATTTTATTACACTTGTTATTTCTAATGTGGAGGAAGTAGTGATGTTCAAATAAGCAGGCTTAGGAAACTCAGGAGAAGGAGAAGGACTGAGTTAAAGAAATACCGTAATAGGCTCTACTCTTAGATTAGAAGAGAGAGAGGATGACTTACATCATATGGGCTGCTTTCACCCATGTAGAGTTTAAGTCAATTGTCAGTGTGAATGACCATACCCTCACATGTGGGCCTATCTATATTATTCTTTGGGCCTTACTTATGCTCTGCACACAGTGGGCACTCGATATTTGTTGCTGACTGCATAGTCAATTTCACCAGAAGGCAGTTCTATGATCTGAGCTTCTATTGTAACAGGTACAATGGGTTTGATTCTCCCTCTGGAATAATGGCTGCAATCAATGTGTAAACTGATGGTATGCCCTCCTCTTGAGATAAAATTCATGATAACCATGCTGTGTTCTAGGGAAAACTGAATGCCGTCCTCCCCTAGTTCACTAAGCTATAGTATATTTTCCTTCAGTGCTTCTTTACACATGAATAAACCAGGGAATATTGCACCTGGAAAGAAAGTCATCTGTTGATGTATAGTTATAAGCATTATGTCATGTACCTGTTTCAATTTCTTTTTTGTTGTTGTTAAGAAGAATTAAGTCCTGATAAATGAGAGGGAATGCAATTGACTTTGTCCCAATTTTATGTAAAGTGTCAAATTAGGTTTTGAGTATTTGCAGAGCAATAGCTCAAGATTGATGGATGAAAACCTGATAATCCACAAGCATGACCCAGCACAATGTTGTCTTAATTTGCTCTGTGAGGATTAATTCAACTATTTTCTGCTTTCATGACATTTAATATACATTGTGTTACAAATAATGCCCTGTAAAGAAATCTGAGTTTTCTCAATCTTTACAAATATCTTGAGTTGACCTTTTCTCTGACTGTCCTTTAGTGGGCTCTAGGATAGAGCCCAAAAACATGCATGAAAAACCAGGCCAAGAAAGAAGACTCCAGTCAAAGAGAACAATGGTCCATTGGTCCCAGTGTTGATTCCAGTTCAATTTTTCCATGATATTTTAAGTACAATTTTGATGGCTTGTTGACAATTTTTTTTTCTAGTTGGCCACAATGATAAATACCAGAAGTAAAATTCCACTGTAATAAAACATATTATACTGAAACTTCCCATGTTTAATTGTGACTCTGAAATTTCATTCCAGCAAATGTAAGTAGTAATGGTGTCAACAGAAAAAAGTTGAATTGCTAGTTTGGCTGTGATCTCAAATATCATCTAGGAAATGTTCTCTCACTAAGCTTTATAACCTCTCTCAAAGCAATGGTTTGGGGCAGAACCACAGTGAAAAGCTCAGAAAAGCTAGCCCTTAATGTTCTCTCCACACATAGACAAAGAATTTTGCTCACAACTTCTGGGGTTTAAAGCTCTTTTGAAGGTTAGCCACTGCAAGTCTATGTTAAAAAATTTCTGTCATAGAAGAAAGCCATAGGAGAGTAGTGGAAATTATGTAATATCCAAAGAGATTTTAAAACATTAAAAAATTTAAAATACAACTGATAAAATCTGAGATAATGCAGTGAGAGAAGCAGGCACCATATACAAATCTCCTCATTCCCCCAATCCCTGCCCCATGTTTCTTAGTTTAGCAGCAAATTCTCTATTTCAATATTTTAAGGCTTTCCTGTTTTATGAACATCCTGTTAATTAGCCATGTGGTTTCTATAAAATTGCTCCCATAGCATTGGTGGTAGCTATTTGTGGCTGCCAGAAAAAAACACTGACTTTTATGAAATATCCTTACATCAAAAAAAAGGGCAATATGCTAAGTACTGGATAATGTGTGGGTATGGGAAAACTGAGATTACCAATAGGCATTAATAGAAAGGAGTTTGAGATCCCAATTCTGATTGAGCACAATTCTGAATAATTGTAACATGCCTTGTGTAACAACATGTTGTAAAGTGATATCATAATTTAAAGCTTTGTCTTGATAGACCAGGGATTGAGTTCCTATGAGGATTCTGAAATAACTTTAGGTATAACTTTATGAAGACCTGGGTCTATTTTTTTTCTTTTGTCTTTGATGAAACCCTTTCAACCATATTGCTAGTTGTGAAGAGTGATTGTGGATTCCACTGTAAAAGAGAAGTAAAATGTTCAGAAATAAAAGAAGGAAGGTTACTTTAGAATCTGAAGTTTAGATATTTGAGGTGGTCTAGGAGAATGCTAAGAAGTGGCAAATGAAGGGCCATGCCTAACATGGATCAACAGAAAGCAGGTTTGAGACAAAGGCTGAGCTGGGGCATAAAACAATAGGTTTTGGGTACTGTGAGAGTCCTCTGATCACGAATGCTGCTCTGAATGCTACTCCGCAACTTTTCACATGTCCCTAGATCACCTTCCCTGAACTTATACACCAAAATGGTTTCCTACCTTCTCTGAATCAAAGCAGATTCTCCTGCTTTGAGGCAATAGAGTATAAATTTTAAAGTTTGTATGACTTTGGGCCATGGCTGGTGTAGCTCAGTGGATTGAGCCTGTGAACCAAGGTCTCCCCTTCAATTCCCAGTTTGGATTGTGGGCCAGGTCCCCAGTAGGGGGTGTGCGAGAGTCAACCACACATTGATGTTTCTCTCCCTCTCTCCTTCCCTTCCCACCTCTCTTAAAATAAATAAATAAAATCTTTTTAAAACATGTATGGGACTTTGGGATCAGGCTGTGTTCAATTCTCAGTTCCACCACTAACTGGATGAAGTGGCTCTTTATTTAACTACTCTGTGTATCAGTTTGTTTTCCTGTAAAATGGGGATACTAGTTATATTGATATGCTAGAGTTACTGAAAAGATTAAATGAGTTAATAACTATGAATAAACTAAAATCAACATATATTAGGTACCCTATAAATGTTAGTGATAGTTTGCTATAACTCCATTAGCCCTTTGTTTTTAGCCAGTATGGTGGGTTCTATTGACTCACCTAAGAGATCACTTTTTTTCATTGAAGACAGAGGTAGTGGGGCAGTGACTTATTAATGTTTGTAGTGATTGTGGTACTTAGCACAGTGTCTAGAAAGGAGTAGCTACAAACGTACAGAAATCCAATAAATAATTTTCTTTTTTTTTGCATTTCAAAAAATATTTTATTTTTTTTTTTCATTTTTAGAGTGAGGGGAAGGGAAGGAGAGAGGGAGAGAAACATCAATGTGTGGTTGTCTCTCACACACCCGCTACTGAGGACTTGGCCTGCAACCTAGGCAAGTGGCCCAACTGGATATTGAACCGGCCAACTTTTGGTTTGGAGACCTGTACTCAACCGACAGAGCTATACCAGCTGGGGCTTTTTTTTGTATTTTTTTTATTGTTGTTCAAGTATCATTGTCTCCATTTTCCCACCACCACTTTCCCTTGCCTCATGAATTTTTGAAAGATTTTTCAGCATCTGTGGTTTTAAGTTTAAATACCATTTATCCAGCACATTTAATTAAACTCAGCTGCTGGGAGGGGATAATGGAGGGAAAAGGGGGAAGGGTTGTCAAGAAACACATGAAAGACACATGGACAAAGCCAAAGGGAGGTTGAATCAAGAGTCGGAGGTGGGGATGGCTGGGGTGGGGGGGATTGATCGGGGGGAAATGGAGACAACTGTACTCCAGCAACAATAAAAAAAGAAAAAAACCTCAACTGCTATCCCTTATGTATTAAACTTTTTATGATGATTAAACATCTTATGTTAAATAGCAGTTTCATGTATATCAAAAATGTCTTGTGTTCAGGAGCTCTAAATTTTCAATTGGCTATGCTCAGACTGGGGAGATAAGATATATCCCACTCCCTACCAGTTCTTTTTTTATTTCATGGTTCAGGTTTAGAAGCTGAGGTCACACCTTCTGCATTTTTTCTGGCCACTTCAAATTCCATCAATACCATTGTGTTTGGCAGAGGTCTGTGGTGTTGTGGGCCAGGAAAAATAATTCTGTTCATCTTCTTTTCCTGTCCAGGAAATTATTGACCTTCTTTCAGTTCTTTTCTTTGATGCTATTTAACCTTGTCCTCCACATGGTTCACTTTCTGATTTCTAATTTTTTAACAGGTGCATAGTAATGTTGCTTCTCAACAACAATTTTGGCACTTCAGAGATTGCCAATTTAGTTCAGATTTTTCTTATTTGGGTTTTAAAAGCTTTCCTTTTAGACTCTGCATACAATTTTAGTAAATTAATTTAACAAATTAACACTAAATGCTTGAATTTGTTCAAGTAAGCAGAGTGTTTTTCTTTATTCTTTTATAAGTCCATGTCCTGATTCCAACTACTCAAATAGACTAAATTTTGAGCCAGGTGTTTTTGGGATGCTGGGATGGTTCCAATGGTATGTTATGCTGAATAATGGAGAGAGCCCTGTGAATGCTAACACACATGAAGTAAATATTTTCTGACAACTCTAGGGTCTTATCTAAACTTATATCACTATGGTTATTTTTAATAGTTTCTCTTCCTTTCTTAATTCCATAATTTTTCATGAGTAAATAAAATTACTTGACTCCTCAAATATACATATTCTTTTCACATATAGAATTAATGGTGTTCTAGGCTGAACAAATTATTTCTGTAGTGAGGCTTGTACTCAGAGTTCACCAACATATTTAAATTTAGTGTTTACAAATATAGTAATAATAGCCATATATATATTGAGTATCTATGATGTACTAGACATTGCACTGGATGCTTTGTGTATTGTATATTGTCTTATGGAATCCTTACAACCATTCTAGAAACTAAGCATAGTTATTATCCCCATTTTACAGATAAAGAAGCTGAGTAGTTAAATAACTTTCTCAAGACTACAGAGTTATAAGTTGTCATACTTAGGATAAAATATAGATATGAAAATTTCCATTCATTTAATTGGTTTTACACATTGTGAACATTAGCAAATACATGTGCTTGGAAAAATAGAAATTTCCCTCCAATTCTATTTTGTTGTTCTTTATAAAATGAACATGCACACACATACACAAGTGAATAGGCAACTCTCCCTCATGGACACTTACATCATTGCTTCCCTCATTGTACCTCTTAGGCTTCATTCTTTTTACTCCCACTGGATTTGATACTGGGATTACCTACAGAGTTTGACTCTAGGCCTTACTCAGCATGGACTTGGGGGTCTAATATTTTAAAGTTATCTCTCTGATTCTTGCTATAACCTGCTCCCACTCTACAAAATATGACCTATTAGCCTATATATCTTCATTTTGCTTTTCACCCATTGGTCAGGACCTACTTTGGCTTTTGTCCTTTTGTCCCCTCAAATGACTTGATCCAGTCCTAAATCATTATGTATTAGAGAAAGGATGTGCAGAAACTCAGCCTCTCTGCATTTGCTCATGAAGAGGTAAGAAAGGATTCCTTAACTGGAGCTGAAGAAGAATGAGGAAGGGATACTGTCTTCTGAGAATCTTTCTCTTCTGGGCAGTTGTCATTATTACTCTAGGGAATGCCCTCCCCGCTTTATAAGACTGCTTGAAACCATCCTTTGAACTGAAACTAACCATATATACACAGGCAGAATGTGCAGAAAGTACTATAATTGTATGATTACTTACATATTATATTTTTCATGAAATCTAACATTTGGGCTTAATGCATCAACATTCCATAGTGTATCAAAAAGAGCTGTGACTTTCAGGTACTCTGGCACTTGAACAAATTTGATTATACCAGTCTTATGAGTAGAGCCCTAGCAGAAAGCTGAACCAGAGATAATCTGACACAAGACAGAAATTTTTTGATACATCTAAGAGAAAGTCTAGACTCTAGATATTAGGGTAGTAAACAAATCTAAGTGAGGCACACCATAGTGTGGGGCTTTAAATACCTGAAACATGAAGCCACTGAGTATCTGGAGTTAGAATGTGAGAACAATAAGGCCTAAATATTTATCAATCTCTAATTTAGTATTGGTATATCAGCTTCAATGCAATGTTTTGTGGGTGAGGTAACCAAGCAAAAAACACCTCCAGGCACAGAATAAACAGAACTGATCATAAGCTATGGGGCACTGGTCTAATGGCTGCCTACTTGATCTCTGTGCTTTTTTCAAAACAAGTCACCTACCTCAGCACTCTTCTTTTTCTTTAAAAGTGGAACTTAAACAAACAGACAAAATAAAAAAAAAAAACAACTAATAGATACAGAGAACAGATCAGTGGGTACCAGAGGGGAAGGAGTTTGGGAGTAGGAAAGTGTATGATGATAGATAGTAAATAGACATTTGGGGGTGATCACATTGTAGTTTATACAGATGTCAAATTAAAATGTTGTATACCTAGAACTTATATAATTAAAAAAGGGACTTAGCACTGTAGTTTTCATTAAGTGGGCACATTATCCCAGCCTGTGCCACTGCGACCGACATTTCCCCTTCAGAGAAGGTAGTGACTTTATTAATGCAGATCCTTTATGAAAACTTAATGAGGCTATCTATCATAAATGATGTAATAAATTTGCTTACTCAGTGAATTAGTGTGGGCCCTCTGTGTATCACTTATTAATATGCTTTTGTTATGGACCTTGCTTCCTTTGAAAGCATATATGCTAGAAAGTAGACATAAAGGCCCCAAGAATGGAATGGCCACTCCATAAACAGAGTAAATGCCTTTAGGATTTTTAAAGGCATCATCTTAAACCTTATAATTGTTGGTGTTAGAGGAGAGCTGAAGGGAAACAGAAAACAAATATGGTGGAGAAAAGGGAAATAAAGGCACACAGACTGGCCATAGAAACAGACCTCCAAATACAACCACAGGAAAATCCTACCTCAGAATCATCCTTTGTAACCTGATCATGACAGAGTGACAACCTCTCCCTTTACTAGGGATAGGAATTACCTTCTTTTAAAATTATGAGGAGACAAAATTTGTGTCCCTAAGCCACCCACATTATTTTATTTCCTTGGGACCCTAACTCAGGGAATGTTCTCTCCCCTCCCCTCTCCTTTTTTTTTTTTTTTTTTGCTGAAAACAAGAGAAATTTATTCTCTGAGTCTGGAAACTGGAAGTCTCAGATCAAAGTGTCAGCAGAGTTGGTTCTTCCTGAGGGCTGTGAGGAAGAATGTGTCTCATGCCTCTTCTCTAGCTTCTGGTGACAGCTGGCAATCCTTGGTGGTCCTTGGCCTGGAGATGCATCGCTCCATCTCTGCCTCTGTCTTCACATGGCCTTTTCTCTGTGTGTGGCTCTCTCCTCTTCCTTTTCTTTATATTTTTTATTAGTGTTCAAGTACAGTTGTCTCCATTCCTCTCCACCCTTCCCCACATACCTACTAAACACCCTTGATCCTACCCCTCTTTGGTTTTGTCCATGTGTCCTTTATATATGTTCTAGAAAACCCTTCCCCCAATTTCCCCCCATTATCCCATCCCACCTCCCCTCTGGTTACTGCCAACTTGTTCTTAATTTCTATGTCTCTGGTTCTATTTTGCTTGCTGGTTTGTTTTGTTGATTAGGTTCCACTTAAGGATGAGATCATATGGTATTTGTCTTTCACCTCCTGGTTTATTTCACTTGGAATAATGTTCTCCAGTTCCATCCATGAAGTTGCAAAAGGTAGGAGCTCCTTTCTTTCTGCTGCATAATATTCCATCATGTAAATATACCATAGGTTTTTGATCCACTCATTTACTGATGGGCATTTAGGTTGCTTCCAGCACTTGGCTATTGTAAATTGTGCTGCTAAGAACATTGGGGTGCATAGGTTCTTTTGAATTGGAATTTCAGGGTTTGTAGTGTATAATCCCAACAGCTGAATTGCTGGGTCAAAAGGCAGATCTATTTTTAGTTTTCTGAGGAAATCCCATACTGTTTTCCACAGTGGCTGCACCAGTCTGCATTCCCACCAACAGTGCACTAGGGTTGCCTTTTCTCCTCATCCTCTCCAACACTTGTTGATTGTTTATTTGTTTATGATGGCCATTCTGACCGTTGTGAAGTGGTATCTTATTGTAGATTTAATTTGCATCTCTCTGATGGTTAGTGATGCTGAGCATCTTTTTATATGTCTCTGGACCCTTTGTATGTCCTCTTTGGAGAAGTGTCTGTTCAAGTCCTTTGCCCATTTTTAAATTGGGCTGCCTGTCTTCCTGACATGGAGTCATGTGAGTTCTTTATATATTTTGGAGACCAAACCCTTGACTGAGGTATCATTGGCAAACAAATTTTCCCATACAGTTGGTTCCCTTTTAATTTTAATGCTGTTTCTTTGGCTGTGGAGAAGCTTTTTATTTTGATGAGATCCCATTTGTTTATTCTTCCTTCATGTTCCTTGCTCTGGGGGACATATCAGTGAAAATACTGCTGTGTGGAATAGCTGAAATTCTCCTGCTGATGTTCTCCTCTAGGACTTTTATTGTGTCACAACTTATATTTAAGTCTTTTATTGACCTTGAATTTATTTTTGTGTATGCTGTAAGTTGGTGGTTGAATTTCACTATTTTGCATATACTTGTCCAGATCTCCCAATACTATTTGTTGAAGAGACTATATTTACTCATTTTATGCTCCTTCCCCCTTTGTCAAATATCGATTGACCATTGACCATAGAGACTTCGGTTTATTTTTGACCTCTCTATTCTGTTCCAATTGGTCTATGTGTCTGTTTTGACAGAGTCAGGCTACTTTGATTACAGTGGAATTTTAATACAGTTTGATATCAGGTATTGTGACCCCTCCTACTTTGTTCTTCTTTATCAAATTTGGTACAGCTATTCAGGGTCATTTATGGTTTCATAAAATTCTTGAAATGTTTTTTCTGTATCTGTGAAAAATGCCATTGATACTTTAATAGGGATTGCATTAAATCTATACAGTCTTTTGGGTAGTATGGACATTTTAATGATGTTAATTGTTCCAACCCATGAATATGGTACATGCTTCCATCTGTTTGTGTCTTCCTTAATTTCTTTCTTCAGTGTTGGGTAGTTTTCAGAGTACAGGTCTTTTACCTCCTTGGTTAGGTTTATTCCCACATATTTTATTTTTCTTGTTGCTATATCAAATGATAGTTTTTTTTCCTGATTTCTGTTCCTCATGTTACATTATTTGTGTACAAAAATGTTTTTGGTTTCTGAATATTGACTTTGTGTCCCGCTGTTTTTCCAAATTCATTTATTACATGTAGTAGTTTTCTGGTGGAGTTTATAGGATTTTCTACATACACTATCATGATATCTGCAAACAAGAATAGTTTTGCTTCCTCCTTTCCTATTTAGATGCCTTTTATTTCTTTATCTTGTCTGGTCTCTGTGGCTAGGACTTCCAATACTATGTTGAGTGGAAGTGGTGAAAGTGGATAGCCTTGTCTTGTTCCTGAACTTAGTGGGAAAGCTTTTAGTTTTTGCCCATTGAGTGTGATGTTGGCTGTATGTCTCTTGAATATGGCCTTCATTATGTTGAGGACTGCTCCCTATTTTTCCACTTTGCTGAGTGTCTATATCATAAATGGGTGCTGTACCTTATCAAATGATTTTTCTGCATCTATTCATATGATCATGTATTTTTTCCTTTGCTTTTGTTTATGTGATGTATTACATTTACTGATTTGCAAATATTGTGTCATCTTTCCATGCCTGGGATGAATCCCATTTGACCATGGTGTATGATCTTTTTAATGTATTTCTGGATGTTGTTTGCCAATATTTTGTTGAGGATTTTAGTGTCTATGTTCATCAGTGATATTGGCCTATAGATTTCTTTCTTTGTTGTGTCTTTATCTGGCTTTGGGATTAGGATGCTGCTGTCTTCATAAAAAGAGTTTGGGAGTCTTCCATCTTCTTGGATTTTTTGGAATAGTCTGTGAAGGATAGGGGTTAGCTCTTCCTTAAGTGTTTTGTAAAATTCTCCTGTGAAAACTGTCTGGTCCAGAGCTATTGTGTGCCATGAGTTTTCTGAGTACTGTTTTAATTTCATTGACTGTTATTGGTCTGTTCAGGGTTTGTACATCTTTGTTCAACTTTGGTAGATTATATTTTTCTAGAAATTTGTCCATTTCACCTAAGTTTTCAAGTTTCTTGGCATACAGTTCTTCATAGTAATTTCTTACAATCCTTTGTATTTCTGTGGTATCAGTTGTAATCTCTCCTCTTTCTGAGTGTGTTTATTTGGGTCCTATCTCTTTTTTTCTTGATGAGTCTACTTAAAGGCTTGTCAATTTTGTTTATCTTTTCAAAGAACCAGCTCCTGGATTCACTGATCCTTAGAATTGTTCTTTTAGTCTCTATGCCACTTAATTCTGCTCTGGTCTTTGTTATTTCCTTCTTTCTACTAACTTTGGGCTTTGTTAGGTAGGCCTATATCACTATGACCTTCCCTTTTAAGACCGTCTTCGCTCTGTCTCATAAGTTGTGGACTGTTCTGAGTTCATTTTCATTTGTTTGCATAACCTTTTTGATTTATTCCTTGATCCCATACTTAACCCATTCATTGTTTAATAGCATGCTATTCATCTCCATTAATATGAGTGTTTTTGAGTTTTTTTCTTTGATGTTCATTTGTACTTTCAGGCCATTGTCGTCTGAGAAAATGCTTCATATAATTTAAATTTTATTGTATTTGTTGAAGTTTGTTTTGTGTCTTATCATGTGGTCTATTTTTGAAACTTTTCTATGTGCATTTGAAAAGAATGTGTATTTTGCTTCTTTCCAATTAAAGGTTCTATATGTATCAGTTAAGTCCATCCGATCTAGGACATTGTCAATGCCACAATATTTTTGTTGATATTTTGTTTGGAAGAGCTATCCATTTTTGAAAGTGGGGTGTTAAAATCCCCTACTATTACTGTGTTTCTGTCAATATCTTTCTTGAAGTCTTCCAAGATTTTCCTTATGTATTTGGGTGTTCCTATGTTGGGTGCATATATGTTTATATTGTTTATGTTTTCTTGAGGTATTCTTCCCTTGAGTATTATGAAGTGTCCTTCTGTGTCTCTTTTTATAGACCTTGTTTTGAAGTCCATTTTGTCTGATATGAGTGTTGCTACCCCAGCTTGTTTTTCCAGTCCATTTGCTTGGGATATGGTTTTCTAACCATTCACTCTAAGTCTGTGTAAGTCTTTTGTTCTGAGGTAGATTTCCTGTAGGCAGCATATGTGTGGGTCATGCTTTCTTATCCATTCAGCTACCCTATGTCTTTTGTTGTAGCATTTAATTCATTAACATTCAAGGTTATTATTGATAGGCATTTATTTTTCCCCCTTTGTACTTGTGTTCCTCTCTCTCTTAGCCTTTCCCTTCCTTTTCTTATAGTTGTCCCTTTAGCTTATCTTGAGGTGCTTGTTTGCTGGAGATGTATTCTTTTGGACTTCTTTTGTCTGGAAAACTCCTTATTTCACTTTCTGTTTTGAAAAGGTGAAAGATTTGTATGATCTGAAGAGACACTAGACTATGTTTTCCATTTTAATTGAGAGCCTCACTGGGTAAAGTAGTCTTGGTTACAGGCCTTCGGTTTTCATTACTTGGAATATTTCTTGCCATTCTCTCCTGGTTTGGAGTGTTTCTGTTGAGAAATCAGCTGCTTGCCTTGTCAGAGCCCTTTTGTATGTTACTTCTTGTTTCTGCCTTGCCATTTTTAAGATTCTCTCTTTGTCTTTGAAACTTGGAATTTTAACTATGATATGTTTTGGAGTAGGCCTCTTTGGGTTCATCTTGATTGGGATTCTCTTTGGTTCCTGAACTTGCATGTTTTTTTCCTTCCTCAGGTTTGGAAAACTTTCTGTTATTATTTTTTCAAACAGGTTTCTATCCCTTGTTCCTTTTTTTCCCATCTGGTATTCCTATGACTCAAATGTTGTGTTTCATGTTATGTTGGTGTTCCCTTGAGTTATCTTAATATTTTTGAGGGGTTTTTTTTTTTCCCCATACAGTTGCTCTATGTGGGTTTTTCTTTCCACCTTGTCTTCTGGCTCACTAATTTGATTCCCTGCTTCATCTAGCCTGCTTATAATTCCTTCTAGTGTGTTTTTTATTTCCAAAATTGTATTTTTACATCTTCCTGGTTTTTGTTATGGTTTCTATTTCCTTTTTCATAGTTTTGTAGTTCCCATTCAGTTCCTTATAGTTGTCTGTGAGTTTCTAGCATCCTTATAACCATTATTTTGAATTATATATTTAATACTTTGCTTACATCCATTTCATTTAGCAGTTTTAGTGGAAAGTTTCCCATTCCTTTTGATTGCAGATTCTTTTTTTGTCTACCCATTTTAGGTGATTCTTTTTGTTCATTTCTGTGCTTCCTGTTGGTCTGCTTTGCCAGCTGTCTTTGTAGAGTGAACTCTGTGGTAGGAATTCTATGGAATTCAGTGGTGTGGTCTCTTTGATCTACTTGTCTGGATGTTCTGTTTTCCCTTTCTTTTGTTTGTGTGGGCTCTCTTGTTCTACTTGGGTTTTTACCTATTGGTGGTTCCTTTGTTGGTAGGTTCTCTTCTCCAACAGGTACATTGGTGTTCACAGTTCCCACCTAATCTTGTATGTGATCAGTGGCAGGGGAAAAGCAAAATGGATTAAGACATCAGGAGAGTATTCTATGGGATTTAAAGTATCAACAAATAGAGAAGTGATAGGAGATCCTTTGGATAAATTGGATAAATATAGTGTTAACTGTGATATTTCACCCAACTAGCCACTTTTTATAAAAAGTGAGAGATAAGACTGTTCTTAGAGGGAAAAGGATTGTGAGTTGGATCCAGAAAATAGAGTGCTTGTGTGAGGTTAGATGATGAGATATAGTGAGAGTAAAGGACAGAAAGTAGTCATAGTCTGGGAGAGAATAGAGTTCAGCACAACAGTAATAAAGCTCAGGAAGATTGTAAAAGGGGCTAAGGTCAGGAAGGAGTGTTATGTAGTATTTACAATTATATGGAATGACAATTATTTTCAATAATACTGGAACAACAATAATATGACAAGAAATATATGATTTGAATATCAAGAATAGAAAGCACATGACCAAGAGTAGTGTGTTATTGGAACATGAGTGAAGTGAAAGAAGGAAGATTAAAATAAAATATAAAAGAAAGAATATGGAAAAGCAGTCAAACAGTGCAATTAAACAAAGAAATAAAACAGTGAAAACTAAATAGAAAGAAGAGAAATTTAAAAATACAAATAAAATAAGTAAATATGATGAAAAATAATTATAATAATCATACAAATAAACAATAAAATGCAAGTTCTATAGGATGGCAAAGTGAAATTTCTATCAGTTTCTCAGTTGTTGGGGTTAGCCTTATGCTCCCTCTTTGGATCTGTCTCTGGACCTTTCACAACTCCAGGTCTTACTGTCTCACTTAGGAGAAAGAAAATTAAAAAGAAGGGGGGTCAGAAAAAAAGCCTCCTGCTGACTTTAAACCCACTAAGGAGTTCTGCTGGTTTTCCTGGGTGCTACAGGCAGAGGAGTGCTGGTCTTCCCTCTTCTCCCTTCCTATGGTTTTGCAAGGATGGGGTCCAGGTCTGGGCCACAATATTCACAGTTGCTCACCCTCCAGCCCAGGTCCTCTGTGAGCCGCTGGGCCCTCACTGTCCATCTGTGCCAGAGTGGTGCCTTTAATCCACCAGTTGTGCCACAGTCCGTGTGATGTGCCCCCTCCTTCCTCTTTGCAAGCCTGCCTCAACATGAGCCAGGCACTGTGCGGCAGTTCATTGAACAGTGACTGAAAGCCTATTATTTTTAAAGTAAAATCCTCTCATTTAAGCCCACTTTTCTTAGCAAGTGCCCAGCTTTTCACACAGCCAACTTTCTAACCAGACTGGAGACTATCCGGGTCAGGGTCTGACATGGCCCAACTCTTCTTCCTTCTCCAGGTGTCACCCAGCTCCCCAATTTCTCTGGTAATGACCTAGACAGTGTCCACAGTCTCAGCAGGTGAATACTGCCTTTGTGCATCTCCCACTTCACCCTTATTCCCCCTGCAACTTCAAGTTTCCAGGTCCCTTCTGGTGCTACACTGCCCTTCCTGCTTGATAGGGGAGGGAGCTGGTGATCTGGCTCTCCTCCAAGAATCCTGTGGCAGGCACTGGGCCAGGGGGAGGCACAGCAGCCTTGGTTCCTGCACAGGCCCCAGGGACCTTACTGTCCCAACACAGTCTTCTTACTGTGTGTTTTTCAATGTCCTCTACAAATTTGTCCTCCAAACTTCATGTAAGTTGGGATTCCTTTGGCTATTCACTCTATTCCTCAGAAGATCGAGTGTCCCTGCTGGGCATAGGGAGAAGTGGACTCTGCCCCCATCCACCTCACCACCATCTTCTCTCTCCAGAATATTCTTTTTAATTTTTTTTCAGAAGCTGTCTGTAGCTTCCATGATCAATACCTCCCTAACACTATCCTCCTACACAGCTTCTCTGTTTAGCCTGTCTTTTCTTTCCTGCTTTATTATGTACTAGAATCTCCCTGTCTCTGGAGTTTCACTGCTTTCAGGGACCAGGCTTTGGGGAAGCTCATATATCTTGTGAATCTTTGGGAAATATTGACTTAATGTACAGCTCCTTCCCCTCTTAATATCTTTATTTCAAAGGGGGTTTTCTGAAAATCCAATAATTTACCCAAATATTTGGATCTTTTTCATACTGGATGCAATATTCTAGAGCCATGCAATAGAAACTCAAATGAGAAAAAGCTAATCTGTAAAGCATGTTGAAATTTAACTTGCATGGTAAAGTGGAGAAAAAACAAAATGCTACCACTAAGTCAAGACTCGTCTAGGGAACAGTATCTAAATGGAGGATGAACAGAAGCTTGTGGGTGAACAACAGTGGAATTGCAAGGCTGTGGTAATAGTTCAGACATAAATTTGTTATAATAATACCCAGGCCAGTGACTGGAGCCAAAGGAGTTATAGAAGGGGGTTCTATCTTTCATGGGAAGGGGCTAGCAAGAGGTAGAAGTCAATGAGGGCCCTAGTTAAGTGGCCAGAGGTTCAGACAGGAGTATAGTCTCAAAGGAGAAATGCAAATTAAATGTAAACCAATGCACAAGACTAGTTTTATAAATTGTGCCCAAATTATACAGATATCACTTCATCTCACTCCAACCAGCCCGTATACTAGGCTTCCAGTTATCAAATTAACTTTAGATTCTACTTCCTTATAAGGTAGATACTCCTAATGCGACACTACATTAGACTGGATTTCTTTCAGGAATTAGGCAGGCTGAGTTACAGGGATGAAGAAAGCAAGGATTGAAACATGCAGCTTTTAAACAAAGCTCTCAATACCATAAGTACATATTGTCAACTATTTACTCCACAAACATTTATCAAGCACATGCCATGTATGAAGGACTGTGCTAGGCATCAAAATCCTGTCTGTTTGGCCTATAACAAGGATCAATCTGATTTCAGCAGATATGTCTTACTAGTTTACTGTAGGAGTGCCTGTACTCCCTTTTATATGTATACTATGAGCCTGATTCAGTAGAATAAGTACCAGAAGACAGGGAGCAAGTGATCTTGGCTCTAGTTCCAGCTCTACCATACAATGGCTATCATCTTGCATAAATCATATCTCTTCTCTGGGTTTTATCTTCCTCCCTGACACATTAGGGGCTTGGGACAGGTAATCATTAAGGGTTTTCCCCCCTAGCTTGATTGATCTTTGGTTACATAACTGTAGCCATCTTTGGTTACATGACTTTAACTATTCATTTATTCACTCACCAAGTATCAGATTTGAAGGAGGAAGGAAATTGAAGA
Organism: Phyllostomus discolor; assembly: GCF_004126475.2. Classification (NCBI taxonomy): domain Eukaryota; kingdom Metazoa; phylum Chordata; class Mammalia; order Chiroptera; family Phyllostomidae; genus Phyllostomus; species Phyllostomus discolor. The sequence continues at coordinate 78,843,813 of NC_050198.1, read as the reverse complement.
TACAGCGAAGATCATGAGCAAAAGTGGTTCTTGTTATGGCTTTCCTTTTCTAAGTATCCTTTGAAGTTTAAGTATCAAGCAAGTGATGTTGAGGAACGAGAGACACAGGAAGCTCTAAATTAAAGCTACAAAATCAGGGGCTTAGTAAAGCAGTGGGAGGGCAGGCAAAAGCTTTTCCACATACAGAATAGTTGATGCCTCCAACAGGTAATGTCTTAATGAATGCAGTGGGTGCTCACCAAACACAATGCTAATCAAATGTCCTATGGAGAACTGAATGCATAGTAGGCAGCTACATAAACAATAAAGACTAATATTCACAGTCAACACAAAAGTTTCTTTATAGCCAGGGAAGCAGAATGGGGAGTGAGGTGGAAGGCAAACTGTACTGGTCTGTGAGAGTTACGGCTGGCTGTAAGAAGGGAAGAAAGAATGGAAACAAAGATGCCTAGCTCCTGGGAAAACTGCATGATTTCAGGTTCATTTTCTCACCTTTGTCTGTGTTCTCCTACATGCTGCTAGAATATAGGATACTGAAGAGGTTTGCTAATTTAAATGTTGAAAATGCCCACCCTCAGAGAAGCAGGTAAAGTTTACCTTTGCTGTCTTCTAACAGCTCCCTCACCAGTTTACTGATTCTCAAGCAGAAGCAATTTTGCTCCCTAGAAGACACTTGGCAATGTCTGGAGACATTTTTGGTTGTAACAACTGGGATGGGGTGGTGTTACTGATATCTAGTGGGTAGAGATAAGTAATGCTAGTAAACCTCCTACAGTGCACAGAACTGATGCCCCATAATAAAGAATTACCAAGCCCCAAATGTCAACATGCTGAGGCTGAGAAACTTTGCTTTAGGTTATTCATGCATTAAGTCATTCAGAGCACCTGCTGTGTTCTAGGCACTGAGCTAGGTGCTGGGGATATAGTGATAAATAAGAAAAGCATGGTGCCTGCTTTCCTTGAATTTATAGTAAGAAAGAGAGGGAATAAACAAGTAGTAGTAAGTTCTTTTTTATTTATTTTCACAATTCCCATGCCTATTCATGCAACAGATATTCATTGAGCACCTACTCCAAGCAAGATAACTTGTCCAGGAAGCAGTGATGCTTAAGTCAGATTTGATATCTGTCTTAATAAAGCTTAGTCTAGGGAGAAAAGTAGACATGGAAATAAACATTGTAATATTAGATAATAGCTTTAAAGAAGGTGTGGCCAAAGTGCTAAAGAAATATAGATTCTAAGTATACAGGCTGTTCTGGAGGTGATGATACCAGAAAACTTTTTGGAGAACATGTTCTTGCACCTGGGTATTGAAGAAATATTTTGAGTTTACTGGGTAGAAGCTGAGAAGGGCATTTATGTTAACGAGACTGATATTACCAAAGTCATAGATAGTGAATATTCATGCATATTGGTGAAATGGCTATGGCATGGTGTGCCTAGCCTATAGGGTACCTGAGTAACAGAGGTTGGGATGAGGCTGGAGAGACAATACCATATGATCTCACCATAAGAAGGACTATATGGGGTATGTTAAGATCCTGGGGTTTTCTCTCAGAGACAAGTGAGAGATATTGAAATGTCTTAAACAGGATAGTATTATAGTCAGGTTACTACTATAGATGTGCAAAAATTAATAAATCTCTCCTGTAGGTGCTACTACTACCATGATTATTTTTTTTTTACTGTGGTCTTTTTTGACTCCTCAAATTGAGGTTGTTTTCTATTGCTGATGTCTCATTGTTCACTGTAACAGCTTCCAAAATACTAAGCACTTAGGTGCCTGATGTGAGCCTGGACTCCTTAGATCTGCATTTACAATTAATTTTATTTCTCTAAATAAACACCTTTGTTGAGTTTGGAAAACACCTTAGAGGATGGAAATAATGTTTAGTGACTGGTTACTATGTGCCAGTAACTGTGCCTACCTTATTTCCCATATTTCTGTAATGCTTAATGCTCAGCAGCAATGCAATAAATGTTAACCATCATCATCATCATCACCACCACCACTACCACCACCACCACCAATCATTATGTCTTATATATTTCTCACAACTCTTTGAGATAGATGCTACTGTTTTATCTTTTTAAAAAATTGTACATAATTTTAATTAATTTACATTTAAAAATAAGGAGTATCATTGAGGGACAAATACCATATGATCTCACCTTTAACAGGAACATAATCAACAAAAGAAAGAAGCAAACAAAATATAACCAGAGACATTGAAGCTAAGAAAAATCTAACAATAGCCAGAGGGGAAGTGGGAGGGGACAGTGAGGAGTAGGGTTTTCAGGAACTACTATAAAGGACACATGAACAAAACCAAGGGGGAGGGTGGAAGCAAGGCAGGGAGGTGGGTTTGGGTAGGGTGGGGGGAGTGGTGGGGAGAAAATGCAGATAACTGTAATTGAACAACAATAAAGTAATTAAAAAATTTAAACATGTTTTCTAAAGGACCTAAAAAATTAAAATAGTTAGAATATACTGGGTTAAGTAAAATATTATAAATCAATTACATTATTTTTGCCTATTTATTTATTTATTTATTTATATTGTTGCTCAAGTATAGTTGTCTCCATTTTCACCCCACCATGCCCCCCTGCCCTACCCATCTCTGCTTCCCACCCTCGAACCTACCCGCTTTGGTTTTGTCCATGTGTCTTTTATACATGTTCGTTGATGGACCTTCCCCTATTTTCTCCTATTATCCTTTCCCCCCTCCCCTCTGGTTACTGTCATTTTGTTCTTTTATTTCACTGCCTCTGGTTATATTTTGCTTGCTTGTCTGTTTTGTGGATTAGGTTCCACTCATAGGTGAGATCATGTTTCCATTTTGTGTATCGGAAAACTGAGAGCTAGAGCTCAAAGTACTTCTGAGAGAAGATTATTAGGTAGGTAGGCAAACATTAACTATAGCACAAAAACATTTGAGGAATGGAAACGTGTCTTTATCAGTGTGTGTCCATTGATGTTTTTTGATTCAAGCACTGTTGTCTTTCTTTTGAGAGGGAACTATCTAACTTAAGATTTTTATTTTACTTGGTTCAGGAAGGACTTCAGAGAGAAATGGTTTGGTATCAGTTTTGGTGCCAACCTACTTGTTTGTTAAATTATAACCAGTGTTTTTTCAAGCTTTCAACTCTGAACCACAGTAAGAAATGTATGTTATTTTATAATCTAATATATATAGCTTATCTTTACCCCATATATACATTCTTAGTTTTTCCATAGGACATACTGTATTCTTTCCCATTCCATTAAAAATGGTAGTCCTGAAGCATAGTTTAAAAAACCCTCTGCTTCAACTACATTGAACCAGTTTTACATAAGGTTTGGAATCTGAAGGGGCCACATCTGGACTGGCAGTTATCAGTTTTGAGTACAGGGACCATGCTGCCTACAAAATCCAGCTGGAGTTCTGAGCTCCTTTCAAGATAGTAGTTGGTCCACAGAGAATATCTCACCAACTCAGGGAAGAAGCTCAAGTGCAGTTGCAATGTCCTGTAAGCACAGGAAACATGCACGAACTCATATTAAAGCAGCATGAGCAAACATGCATGTGAATCTTCATGCAAGAAAGAATGTTACTGAACTCAGGTACCATTTCAAATGTATACCCATGAAATGCAGTTTTGAAGAGAGATCAAACCCAAAAGGTATAACTAAAAGGTAGGCACAATTGTAAATAGGCCACTGCCTATTCTATCTTTTGGCATAAACTGAGATTAGTACTTACAACCCAGGCAAACTGTTTTGGCCATCTCTTCTTCCAGTCTCTTGGGACTCTTGGCTTCTGTTTCCTTGTACTCTGCCCCATGCTAGAATTTTATGTCCATATTTTTTTTAGTATCCTATTACTAGGAGTAGAATGTATACCAGGCACATCACACTCAGTCTAAGGCTTTGCAGATTTCAAGGCCTTGTTGCACACCATACACTATATTGTAAATGGCACAGATCTTGTATGTGCAGAAGAAAGCTTTATTAGGACTCATGATCTTTGCATCTTAGTAGTACTCTGAATGCTGTGGAGAGTGTGATAGTTTCTCTTTGTGTCCCTGGAGTTACTTGTAGCAACAAAATACTTGGTAATGAAGCACCATTATTTGAAGATTGATGATTAAATGGCCGAGTGCCAATGGCTTCGTAAGATATGTGAAACAGTTTGCTTTTCAATATGTTGATGTACACCTTCTCTTTTTATATCCCCACTTCCAAATCTAATTCTCCCCTTTCTCATATAGTCAGTTGGTAATGTGTCTTCTTTATGAACCTTTTTTTTTTAAATTTAGAGGCAGACTTGCATTCTTATCCACCCCAGTCCCATAGGGTCCCTCTACCATTTTACTGAATATCTGAACTCCTAACTTATACAAACAAGAAAAGAACTGATGCCATTCTTTAGAATCTGGCATTGATTAAGAAATTTACTTATCCCAAAGTGTTTCCTTGCCTGTAGGCATTTATAGTTTAGGCTTTTTATTTCACAATGAGCTTTGACATTTATAAAAGGATTTCAGGCCTCAGCAAAGACATATGGGGATTTTTGGAGGCATAAAGAGGACCCCTAAAATCTCAATAGGCCTATAGTCCCATGAAACTGAAAGAAAATATTAGACCTTTTGATGTTATAAGAGAGACAGGAAGAATGACTTATGAATGTCCCTGATCTATCACCTTTCTATGTCCACTTCTTTTCACCCCCCGGCACACTGCTCTTTTTAGAAAGATAAGACTGTGTTGGCTCTGCTAAGGTTGATGGAGACCTGTTCTTGACAGGGGCCATGAGCTGGGGGAAGAATTCATTCTCCCTGACTTTCTTCAAGTCAGATGCCAATATGTCCAAACAGAGGTTTACCAGAGCAACTTTTCCCTTGTCTTTGACAGAGCACTTAGCTGACTTCTTCACATTTGTATATATTTTATGGCACAAGGTTTATTTCTCACTTATTGCTTTCTTTATTTCTGACACTTAGGGGTGCATATTATGCTTTTTTTGGTCAGTTATATCATTGTTTGCTACTGTTGACAAGGAAAGACTTTCCTTTTTGCTAACCTCTACTTTATTCTATGCATGGTCCTTGAATGCTTGATGGCAAATTGATTGCTTTAGTAGACTACCTATTAGATGTTAGATGGCTTCATAGCCCAGTCAACTTTTGCCCCATTTTCAAGGGGCAAGAGTTTTGTCTAACAGTTTAAGATGTTGCATTATTAATATTGGGGTTTTTTTGGATAATTTTTGCTGTGCCAGTTACTATTCTAGAACTTTATGTGCATTGTCACTTAATCCTCACAACAACCCTATGATATTGGTTCTATTATTAACATCCAATTTTAAATTTGGAGGAACTCAGAGGGGTACAGGATTGGCCAAGGTCAGTAAGCAAGTTTGACTCCTGAAAATACTATGACTGGACATGTGTAGGAGCAGATGTAAGGAATTTTTGGATATAATTACTGAAATAGTGATTTGAAATGGTGGCCCAGGTCTTATAATTTTATGTGTAGGCCTTCCAAATGTGTAGATAGTGGTGGGATGAGGGCAAGTGAATAGTTTTGGTTATGGGTTGTATCTGAGGAATATTAAGGGTCCTCACCTTCTGACTTACAAAAAGTACACTAGAACACTTAATTAATGGTAACAGAATGTGTTGCTCTTCACAGTGAGGCTAGGACTTGGATTAGTGTTTTGTGCAATAGCTAGAGATGGGCTGCACTGAACTACCTGCATACTCTCTACTGCTCCCTCTGGTGGCAGTTTTGCAAGCTTCTCTCAGCTGTTGTCTATAACCTAATGACTCTGGTTCAGTTTCTGATCCAATCTGGAGCAATACTGCAAAAAATTTGCTGTGTATGTAGTATGACTTAGGCACATATCTACTGACAGCTGCCTCTTCCCCACACCAGGTGTGCTCACTACAGACCTCCTGATTCTTGATTAATTCTAGCTTCCCTGCCAAGATTCTCATTCCCTACATTCCATCTCACTTTGTGACCCTTACCACCTACCTAGCCCAGGTGTTATCCCTTTCCTGTTGGAAGCTAAAGTCTGTCATTGAACTCTGATTTTTTTTGGAATAGTTTCTTCAAACTGCCTGGGGCCATGATTCCTGGTGCTGTGTGTTTGACTTTTAGTATTGCTATCATCTGGAAATCTCTGATGTTGTGCCCCATTTGTAGACCTCATCTCCTATCCTTTCCAAGATAGCAACTCCAGCCCAAATTAAACTGAAGTTTGAAAATTTAGTGGACTAGTAGACATCCTCCTATACTACAGCCAAATTTTGTAGGTTGAACCACATAGCTATGTCATTACCTTTGTTCCCAAACTTTCCCTGTCCCAAACTTTTCTGCTTTCTCACTGAGATTCTGGCTTCCCTAGTGGCCAAGTTTTCTGAAATGAACACTGTTGGTTGAACTAATACTCACTTTGTTAGCACTGTGCTACAAACAACTTATCTAAAGGACAAGGAGGCTCCCCTACATCAACAAAAATGTCAGGCTGTGAAACAAAACAATTTATCTTCTAAAGCTCAACAGCCCAGTTTCTGTTGCAAATGCAGAAAAGAGTAGAGAAATAACCCAGCTTTCTCTGCTTCCTTTGACTTTCAAGTAGCACATTAATATGGTTAGTTAGTGCTTCCAGTTTATGCCATCAACATTGTAAATTCAGTAGCTTAAGTCTCACAGTGATTTTGGTATAAGCCTTTAATCTTAGTAATGATTCCTTGATCAGCTGTGTCCCTTTCAATTCAGAGGTCATTAGAGGTCCCCATTGAGAACTCCCCAGCTGTTCCAGTTCAGTTCATGTATATTTATTTACATGGCTTTTGAACCACATTTGAGTATGCAGGAGTGCAGCTCATTTTAAAGGTTGGTGTTCCAGATTGTTTCCTGAAAGTGCAGCCGAGCTGGGGAAAAAAGCAAATCCAAGGCACAGTGTGTCTGCAGTGCTTGAGATACGATGGGCATCCTGCTTTTAGCTACCGCAGGGTTAATGACAGGCCTTCCAGAGCCTCTTTGTTGCCTTCAAAAAGGCCAATTGAAAACAAAAAGCTATTTTTTCCAGGTAGGATATCATTTTGTTGGTAAAGACAGGGCATTTAGAGAAGAAAATCAAAATGATCTACTGAAAAGTGAAAAATTCAGTCAAACTGCTCATTTGGCCTTACTGAGACCAGAACAAAATGTACTAACTTGTGAATTAGGCTAAAGGAGCTTGCGTGCATAGACCTCAACAAAAAGACCCCACAGTGATGAATTTTATGCCATAGCTGGTCAGTGCAGAAGAATACCTATTTTGGAAAAACTTGTGAAAAACTCATGGCATCAAATGGCACCTAAGTGGATTTTAAAGATTAGCATGTGTCTCTTAGGAAATTAAAACTACATAGCCATGAACTTACAGAGGTGAAAAGTACATGAGAGATATCCTGGATCAGTCTCCTAAATTTACAGATGACGACCGAGAGAACTAGAGAAGGCAAACTGCTCACTGAAATTCACTCAACAAGTTAGTGGCAGAACGAAGATGAAACTTCAGGTAGTGATTAGAGTACTGGGATATCCTTTACCCATTTTAAAATTATGAATATATGCCTTGGTTGATGTGTCTTGGTGGACTGAGTACTGGCCTGTGAACCAAAGGTTAGCTGATTCGATTCCCAGTCAGGGCACATGCCTGGGTTGTGGGCCAGGTCCCCAGTAAGGGGTGTGAGAGAGGCAACCACATATTGATGTTTCTCCCCCCTCTCTTTCTCCCTCCTTTCCCCTCTCTCTAAAAATAAATAAATAAAATCATTGAAAAAATAAAATTATTCATATACTAGTGACAACTTTTATACTGCTTCCCCAAACTGGGGAGGCAGATGAATAATTCAAAGAGCAAAGCTCTTTAAAAAATACTGAATTTATGAATTAGCCCTGGCTGGCATAGCTCAGTGGATTGAGCGCAGGCTGTGAACCAAAGTATCGCAGGTTCGATTCCCAGCCACGGCACATGCCTGGGTTGCAGGCCACGGCCCCCAGCAACCACACATTGATGTTTCTCTTTCTCTTTCTCCCTCCCTTCCCTCTCTAAACTAACTAACTAAATAAATAAATAAATCTTTAAAAAATACTGAATTTATTGGGATGACATTGGTTCACAAAATCATACAGGTTTCAAGTATACAACTCAACAAAATATCACCTGCACACTGCATTATGTGCTTATTGCCCAAAACAAAATCTCTTTCCATCCCCATTACTGCCCCCACCTTTTGCCCAACTCCATCTACTTGTACCCCCATTATTCCCTGGATAACATCACACTATTGTCCATGTCTAGATGTTCTGTATATGTATACATTTTTTTTTTTTGCTTAATCCCATCATGTTCTTTCAAGCACTGTCCCAACTTTCCACATCTCTGACAGCTGTCAGCCTGTGCCATGTATTCATGCCTCTGGTTCTATTTTGTTCATCAGTTTATTTTGTTCATTGGATTCCACATATAAATGAGATCTATGTTATTTCTTTTTCTGTGACTAGCTTATTTTTTATTGTTGTTCAAGTACAGTTCCCTGCCTTTTCGCCCCATCTCTCCCCACCAGCCCAGCCCTCCCCACCTCCCTCCCTGTTTCCACCCACCCTTGTTATTCTCCACGTGTCCTTTATAACTGTTCCTGTCAACACTTCACCCTTTTCCCCCATTTTCCCCTCCCTTCTCCCCTCTGGTCACTGTCAGCCTGTTCTCAATTTCAATGTCTTTGGTTATATTTTTTTTTAAAGATTTTATTTTTATTTATTTATTTTTAGGGAGGGAAGGGAGGGAGATAGAGAGAGAGAGAGAGAAAGATCAATGTTCGGTTGCTGGGAGTTATGGCCTGCAACCCAGTAATGTACCCTGGCTGGGAATCGAACCTGGGACACTTTGGTTCCCAGCCCGTGCTCAATCCACTGAGCTACGCCAGCCAGGGCGTCTTTGGTTATATTTTGATTGCCTGTTTGTTTTGTTGATTAGGTTCTAGTTAAAAGTGAGATCATATGGTATTTGTCTTTTACCACCTGGCTTATTTCACTAAGCATAATGCTCTACAGTTCCATCAATGTCCTGAATAGCTTATTTTATTAAGCACAATAATCTTCAGATCCACCCATGCTGTCACAAGAGGTAAGATTTTTTGCTTTGTAGCTGAGTAGTATTCCATTGTGTAAATGTACCATGGCTGTTTTATCTATTCATCTACTGCTGGACACTTCAGCTGTCTCCAGATCTTGGATATTGTAAATAATGATGCAATGAACATAGGGGTGTATATATTCTTTTGAATTAGTGTTTAGGTTTCTTAAGGTATATTCTAAGAATTGGGATTACTGGGTCAAAAGGAAGTTCCATGTTCAATTTTTTGAGAAAGCTCCATACTGTTTCACATAGTGGCTGCACATGTCTGCATTCCCACCAACAGCACAGGAAGGTTCACTTTTTCCCATATACTTGCCAGTACTTGTTTTTTGTTGATTTATTGTAGATAGCCATTCTGAGAAGCATGAGGTGCTATCTCATTGTGGTTTTAGTTTGCATTTCTCTGATGATTAGTGACATTGAACATCTTTTCATATGTCTATTTGCCATCTGTATGCCCTTTTTGGATAAGTGTCATTTCAAGTCCTTTGCCCATTTATTAACTGGGTTGTTCGTCTTCTTGGTATTGAGTAGAAAAAGATCTTTATATATTTTAGAAGTTAACCTCTCATTAGATAAATTTTTGGCAAATAAATTCTCCCATTTACTGGATTACCTTTACATATTTTGATGGTTTCTTTTGATGTGTGAAATCTTTTTACTTTGATATTGTACCATTTGATTATTTTTCATTTCCCTTGCCTAAGGAGATATATCTGCAAAAACATTGCTGTAAGAAATGTGGGTAACACTACTGCCTATGTTTTTATTCTAGGATATTTTTGGTTTTGCAATTTTTATTTAAGTCTTTAATCCATTTTGAGTTTTTTCTTGTGTATGATGTAGATGGTGGTCTAGTTTTATTTTTTTGCATGTATGTGTCCAATTCTCCCAACATAATTTGTTGAGGACACTCTCTTTAACCCTTTGTATGTTCTTGCCTCCTTTGTTAAATATTAATTGACAATAAAGGCATGCATTTATTTCTGGGCTCTCTATTCTGTTTGACTAATCTATATGCCTGTTCTTGTGCCAATACCATACTGTTTTGATTATCATGGTCTTGTAATATATTGAACAATTTGACATCAGGTAGTTTGATACCTCCAACTTTGTTCTTCTTTCTTAAGATTGTTATACATTTTTCAAATATTTGTTTTAGTTCTTTGATATATGCAAATAGTATTTTAAAAGGATTGCATTGAATCTCTAGATTCGCTTGGGTAGTATGAACATTTCAATGATGTTAATTTTCCTATCTATGAGCACAGTGTATGATTCTACTTATTTGTATCTCCCTCAATTTCTTTCTACAGTGTCCTATAATTTTCTGAGTACACTTCTATACATGTTTGATTAACTTTATTCCTAGGTGCCTTATTTTATTTTGTTGCAGTAGTAAATGGCATTTGTTTCTTAAAATCTCTTTCTGATAGTTTTTTATTGGTTTGTAAAAATACCACCAATTTCTGAATATTAATTTTGTATTCTGCTACTTTGCCAAATTCATATATTAGACCTAGTAGTTTTTTAGTGGAGTCTTTAGGGTTTTCTATATACATTATCATGTCATCTTGGACTAATGACAGTTTTACTTCCTTCTCACCAATTTACATTCTTTTTATTACTTCTTCTTGTCTGATTGTTGTGGCTAGGACTTGCAGTACTATGTTGAACAAAGAAGTGAAAGTGGACATCCCTGTCTCATTCCTGATCTTAAAAGAAATGCTTTTAGGTTTTTATCCCATTGAGTATAACTGCAGTAAGTTTTTTTGTATATGGCCCAATTTTCTTAAAGTTACATTATAAATGGGAGCTGCATTTTATCAAATGCTTTTTCTGCATCTATTAATATGACCATGTGATTTTTATCCTTTATTTTCTTTATGTGATACATTATGTACAATGATTTGAAAATATTGTAACAACCTTACACCTGGAATAAATCCCAGTTGAATATGATATATGATCTTTTTGATGCTTCTTTTAATTTTTTAAAATTTAGGAGATCCAATATGGTAGAGCTGAAATGAAAGCTACACTAGCCTCCTTCAAGGAACAATCTGGAATTACAACAAAATTGTAGAGAAATCATGTGGAATAAACAACTTAATAATAGTAGGAGAGAAGCCTAATAACCATGGACAAACACAAGAAACAGATTCACCAAACTGTGATTGGTATGGAGTCCAGAGAAGATGTGAGAGGGCTGGCTGGGCTCCCACAGGCAGCTGCTGAGATGCTGGAGGAATATTTCAGTGGCCAAAGGATTTTTCCTGAGAAGCATGGGGTCAAAACCCCAAGTTGGGCTCCCCAGCCTACAGCACCCGAGCTTGAAAGGAGCCCAGATAACATCCAGCTGTGAGAAGCACCAGTTCTTGCTGTCAGGGACAGGCAGCTGGAGTCACAGAGAGCCTTTTAAAAGGCCAATGCATAAAATTTCATTTGTAACCACTTACCTTGGGCTCTGGCAAAGGGGGTGCCAAGTGAACTGGAGACACTTGAGGAGAGACTGGGGATGGTGGCTTTGGGGAGAAAATTGAGGGAGCAGCTACCGGTGCTGAGTAATACCCTGTACTGCAGCAGCCATCTTGCACAGGCAGACCACTCCCCTTAAAGTGGCATCAGCCTGAGGGGAAGCAATATCCCTACCCACAGGAATAATTGTGTCCCACCCCTAAACCTGACTACTAATAACAGAATGAGTAGATTAACAACTAGAGGAGTCAGCCATAGACTGTGGATCCCTGGTAGTCTTGAACAGGCTGCCTAAAGGCCAGTCTGGGAGTCTATCTGACATCACCAGAGGTAGATCCAGAAAGAAAAAAAAGTGTTAAATACTAGATGCTACCAAGATGAAATCCACCATGGTCTTCTTCATGATTTCCAATATTTTCTCTCCTTCACAGCTTTTTAAAATCCATTCCATCAACTTTGTACATATTAAGTTACTAGATTTTATATTATACTTTATTTCATATGTCACATTTTGTTCCTCCCTTCTCTTATGCTATTTAACTTTCATCTTTTTCTCTTCTTGTTTTTGTTTTAAATTTTGTTTTCTTGGTTGTTTTGACTTGTTTCCATTCCACACTCTTAATATTTCTCCTCCTGCCAGACTCTCAAAACCATTTTTCTTGTCATTGGTTATCTCATATTCTTTCTCCCACTCTTAAAATACCCTTATTCTCTCTCCACGTTTATCAATCTTTGCTCATTGACTGTGGATAGGGTAGTTGTAGTTGCATTTCTTCTATTTTACCTTTAGATTTTCACTATGTTGGTAGTTCATATTTCAAATTTTACTGTTTCCCTCTCCTTGTCCATTTTGCCTTTCTACTGCCCTTTCCTTTTTTCATCACAAATTTTAATTTTTCCCTTTCTTAGTCTCATTTTTATTGCTCAATGTTAGTATTCCTTCTCCCTCCATCATCTAAAAATGACTTCCCTTCCTCTAGAAATCTCTTAAGCTTTACTTTCTTCCTTTTTTCCCCCTTAGTCCCATCCCCCCCCCTATATTATTCTTAGATAATTTGTTTTTGATAGTGCTGTGGTGAATTTTTTCTCCAACTCGATTCTTATTTTTTTAAATTTTATTTATTTTTTATTTTAATCATTGTTCAAGGACAGTTTTCTCCCTTTTACTCCCATCCCAGCCCACCCACCCATCCTCCCCACTTCCCTCCCATTACCACCCTCCCCCTAGTTTTTGTCCATGTGTCCTTTAAGTTTGTACCTGTAAACACTTCCCATTCTCCCCTGAAATTCCCTCTTCTCTCCCCTCTGGTCTCTGTCAGCCTGTCCTCTATTCCAGTGTCTTTGGTTATATTTTGCTTGTTTGTTTGTTTTGTTGATTAGGTTCTTGTTAAAGGTGAGATCATATGGTATTTGTCTTTCACTGCCTGGCTTATTTTGCTTAGCATAATGCTTTCCAGTTCCATTCAAGCTGTTGCAAAGGGTAGGAGCTCCTTCTTTCTTTCTGCTGCATAGAATTCCATTCTGTAATATACCATAGATTTTTGATCCATTCATTTACTGATGGGCATCTAGGTTGCTTCCAGCACTTAGATATTGTAAATTGTGCTGGTATGAACATTGGGGTGCAAAGGTTCTTTTCTATTGGTGTTTTAGTGTTCTTAGGATATAGTCCCAGGAGTGGAGTTGCTGGGTCAAAAGGCAGATCTGTTTTTAGTTTTCTGAGGAAGTTCCATACTGCTTTCCATAGTGGTTGTACCAGTCTGCAGTCCCACCAACAGTGCACTAGGGTCCCTTTTTCTCCACAACCTCTCCAACACTTGTTGTTTGTTGCTTTGTTTATGATGGCCATTCTGACTAGTGTGAAGTGGTATCTCACTGTGGTTTTAGTTTGCATCTCTCTGATAGCTAGCTATATTGAACATCGTTTCATGTATCTTTGGATTTTCTGTATGTCCTCCTTGGAGAAGTGTCTGTTCAAGTCCTTTGCCCATTTTTTAATTGGGTTGCCTGTCTTCTTAGAGTGGAGTCGTGTAAGTTCTTTGTATATTTTGGAGATTAAACCCTTGTCTGAGGTTTCATTGGCAAATACATTTTCCCATACAGTTGGTTCTCTTTTTATTTTGATACTGTTTTCTTTAGCTGTGCAGAAGCTTTTTATTTTGATGAGGTCCCATTTGTTTATTCTTTCCTTTATGTCCCTTGCTCTGGGAGACATATCAGTAAAAAAGTTTCTGTGTGAAATATCTGCAATTTCCCTACCTACGTTCTCCTCTAGGACTTTTTTGGTGTCATGTTTTATATTTAAGTATTTTATCCACCTTGAATTTATTTTTGTATAAAGTGTAAGTTGGTGTTCTAATTTCATTTTTGTGCATGTAGCTGTCCAGTTCTCCCAACACCATTTGTTGAAGAGGCTATTTTTACTCCATTTTATGTTGCTGTCTCCTTTGTCAAATATTAGTCGACCATAGAGACTTGGGTTTATTTCTTGGCTCTCTGTTCTGTGTCATTGGTCCATGTGCCTGTTTTTATGCCTGTACCAGACTGTTTTGATTACAGTGGCCTTGTAGTATAGTTTAGTGTCAGGTATTGTGATCCCTCCCACTTTACTCTTCTTTCTCAAAATTGCAGCAGCTATTCGGGGTCATTTATGGTTCCATATAAATTTTTGAAGTGTTTGTGCTATGTCTGTGAAATAAGCCACTGGTACTTTAATAGGTATTGCATTGAATGTGTAAATTGCTTTGGGTAGTGTGGACATTTTGATGATATTAATTCTTCCCATTCATGAACATGGTATATGTTTCCATTTGTTTGTGTCTTCCTTGATTTCTTTCCTGAGTGTTATATAGTTTTCTGAATCCAGATCTTTTACCTCTTTGGTTAGGTTTATTCCTAGGTATTTTATTTTTCTTTTTGCTATTTCAAATGGGATTTTTTTCTTGATTTCTGATTCTTATTTTTAATTATTTACTTATTTTTTCTTTTTCTTTCCCTCTCTTGCTATATTTTTTTTTAAATTCTGCTTAAACCTAATACTATACACTCCCATTCTCTTGTTCTATCTATCTTCTTTATTCCATTTTTTAATTTATGATGTGTATTTTACTTTCTTTCTCCCTTTGCCTTGCCCAGATTTCCCACTCTGATTATTGCTCCTCCCTCTAAGCTCTCAAAATCATTTTCCTCCAGGTAGTCATCTCATATTTGTTTCTCCTTTCTTATAATAGTGTTAATCTTTTTACACCCTTATTGATAGTAGACCATTTGCTGTGGATCGTGTGAATGTGTGTGTGGGTTAATTTTCCAGGTGTGGGTTTTTTCCCCTGGGTTGTTTGGTTTTGTTCTGAAAGCACCTGCACAACAGCATACAAGACATGATGTGCAAAATGACTCTTAGTTAGCTACCTAGAGGGAAGGACCCACCACAGAAAGACCTAACAACAATGAAAACATAATTACAACAATAGAGCAAACAAAAAATGCATAAGGGCATCCCTAGAGCATCAAGTTCAAGAGATCAAAGAATCTTTGAATCCCACTGTATCCCACTGAATCTCCCCAATATCCTACCATAGAAAGTCACACCACAGAGACAGGGAGTCAAAGCACATCAATCTAAGAAGCAGAAACAAAAAAGAAGAGTACCAAAAATGCGGAGACAAAGAAACAACCCACAATCGAAAGGAAAAGAGGAATCCCTAGAAAGAGTGCTAAATGAAATAGAGGCAAGTGAACTATGAGAAACTGAGTTCAAAATACTGATTAAAAGGAAGCTCAATGAGTTCAGCAAGAATTACAAGGAAATATAGGCATGCTACAAGGAACTTCCTGTGAGCCACATGCATGAAAAAGGACATAAAAACTATCAAAAAGTGTCAGAGGAAAATAAAAAATACAATTTCTGAATTGAGAACACAGTAGAAGGAATTAAAAACAGGCTAGATGAAGCAGAGGATCAAATATGTGAGATGGAAGACAAGGTATAAAAAAATTCCCAGGAAGAGCAAGAAAAGGAAAAAAGACTCAAAAAGAATGAAGGAGGTTTAAGGGAGCTGTAGGGCAACATGAAACATAATATCTGTATCATAGAAATACCAGAAGGAGAAGAATAAGAGAAAGGGATAGAAAACCTGTTTGAAAATGTAATGACAGAAAACTTCCCAAATTTGATGAGAGAAAAAGTCATGCAAGCCCAGGAAGCACAGAGGGTAACAATAAAGATGAATCCAAAGAGGCCCACTCCAAGACACATCATAATTAAAATGGCTAAATTTAAAGACAAAGAGAGAATCTTAAAGGCAGCAAGGGAGAAATAGCTAGTAACATACAAAGGAGCACTGGTTAGGCTATTAACTGATTACTCAACACAAACACTACAAGCCAGATGGGAATGGCAAGAAATATTCCAAGTAATGAAAATCAAAGGCTTGCAACAAACTACTGTACTCAGCAAGATATGTATTTAAAATGGAAGGTGAAATAAGGAGCTTCCCACACACCCCCCAAAAAAAGTCTAAAAGAGTACACCTTCACCAAACCAGCATTGCAAGAAATGCTAAAGGTACTGCTTTAAGCAGATAGATGATAGATAGATAGATAGATAGATAGATAGATAAAGAACACAAATACACGGGGGGGGGGGAAGGCAATGAATAAGTATCTATCAATACTAACCTTAAATGTAAATGGATTAAATGCTCCAATCAAAAGACATAGGGTAGCTGAGTGGATAAGAAAACATGACCTGTATGTATGGTGTCTACAAGGGACCCACCTTACAACAAAAGATCTACACTCAGTGAAAGTGAAGGGATGAAAGAGAATACTCCAAGCAAATGGATATGAAAGAAAGCTAGGGTAACAATACCTATATCAGACAAAATAGACTCCAGAACAAAGGCCATAAAAAAGACACAGAGTGATACTTCATAATACTCAAGGGACAAATCCATCAACAGGACATAAACATTATAAACATATGCACCCAACATAGGAGCACCAAAATATATAAGCATAATTTTGGAGGACTTAATGAAAGATATCAACAGCAACACACTTATAGTAGGGGATTTCACATGCCATTTTCAACATTGGATAGATATTCCAAGCAAAGAGTCAACAAGGATATTGTGGTTTTGAACAACACTCAAGATAAAATGGACTTAATTCATATATATAGAACCTTTACCCTAAAGAAGCAAAATATACATTCTTTTCAAATGCACATGGAACATTTTCAAAGATAAACCACATGGTAGGTCACAAAACAAACCTCAACAACCTGGAGAAAATTTAAATCATATTAAGCAGTTTCTCAGTTCACAATGGCTTGAAACTAGAAACCAACCTCAAAGAAAAACTCAAAATTATTCAAATTCATGAAGACTGAATAACATGCTATTAAATAATAAATAGGTTAATAATGAGATCAAGGAAGAAATTAAAGTTTCTGGAAACAAATGAAAATTAACACACAACAGCTCAAAAAACCTAAGAGACACAACATGGGCAATCCTAAGAGTGAAGTAAGTAGCAATGTAGGCCTACCTGAAAAAAGATAGAAATATTTCAAATAAACAACCTATCCCTACATCTACAAGAACTAAAGGAACAACAAGAAACAGAGCCCAGAATGAGTATAAGGAAGGATATAATCAAGATCAGAGCAAAATGAAATGACACCGAGACTAAAAAAGCAATTAAAAAACAATAAATTCAACAGATGGTTCTTTGAACAGATAAGCAGAACTAACAAGCCTTTAACCCCATTCATCAAGAAATAAAAAGAGAGGAACCAAATAAATAAAATCAGAAATGAAAGAAAAGTTACAACTGGTAACACAGAAATACAAAAAAGATTATAAGAAATTAGTATGAACAACTATAGGCCAAGAAATTTGAAAACCTGGTGAAATGGACCAATTTCTAGAAACATATACTCTTCCAAAACTGAATCAAGAAGAAGCAGAAAGCATGGATAGACTGATAACAACTGGCAAAATTAAAGCAGTAATCAAAACACTCTTGGCACACAAAATCCCTGGACTGGACATTTTCATAGGAAAATTTTACCAACTATTTATG
Organism: Phyllostomus discolor; assembly: GCF_004126475.2. NCBI lineage: Eukaryota > Metazoa > Chordata > Mammalia > Chiroptera > Phyllostomidae > Phyllostomus > Phyllostomus discolor. The sequence goes on along the minus strand of NC_050198.1, from coordinate 78,826,072 downwards.
GAAGAACTAACTACTACCCTTATCAAACTTTTTTAAAAAATTTAAGAAGGAAAACCCCATGACTTTCTCATGAGATCAGCATTATTTTATGGACTAGTATTTTATGGACCAGTATCCTAAATCCAAAACCAGGTAAAGATACAACAAAGAAAGAAAACTGTAGGCCAATATATCTCTATGAACATAGATGCTAAAATCCTCACCAACAATAATGTAAAAAATCATATACCATGGTCAAGTTGGATTAATTCCAGGGATGAAAGGATGATATGTTTGCAATTCAATAAACATAAAACACCATATAAACAAAATGAAAGACAAAAATCACATAATCATATTAATAGATGCTTAAAAGCATTTGATAACATGCAGCACCTATTTATGACACAAATGCTTAGCAAAGTGGGAACAGAGGGACCATACCTCAACATAATAAAGGCCATATATGAGAAACCTACAGCCAACATCATACTCAACAGGTAACAACTAAAAGCTTTCCCCCTAAGGTCAGGAACAGCACAAAGATGTCAACTTTCACCACTTTTATTCAACATAGTATTGGAAGTCCTAGCCACGGCAATCAGATAAGAAAAAAAGGCATCCAACTTGGAAAGGAAGATGTAAAACTGTCATTATTCACTGACAATACATTAGTGTACAAAGAAAATCCTATAGGCTCCACCAAAAAAAAACTATCCACCTAATAAATGAATTTGGAAAAACAGTGGGATACAAAGTCAATATTCAGAAATTGAAGGCATTTTTGTATACCAACAATGAAAAATCAAAAACAGAATCTAGGAAAGAAATGCCATTTACTATAGCAAAAAGAAAAATACAGTACATAGGAATAAACGTAAACAAGGAGGTGAAAGACCTGTACTCAGAAAACTACACAACACTGAAGAAAGAAATTAGGGAATATACAAACAAATGGAAGCATATCCCATGTTCATGGATTGGAAGAATCAGCATTATTAAAATGTCCATAATACCCAAAGGGGTCTATAAATTCAATGCAATCCCATTAAAATACCAATTACATATTTTACAGATATAGAGCAAATATTTCAAAATTTATATGAAACCAAAAGCAACCCTGGGTAGGCTCAGTAATCTTGAGAAAGAAGAATAATCTTGAGTAAGATGTATAACAATGCCTGATATCAAAGTATATTTATTACAAGGCTACTGTAATCAAAACAGTCTTGTATTAGAATAAGAACAGACCCATCGATCAATGAAACAAAATAGCCCAGAAACAAACCCATGTCTCTATGGTCAATTAGTATTTGACAAAGGAGACAGGAGCATAAAATTGATTAAAAATAGCTTCTTCAACAATCTGTGCTGGGAGATCTGGAATGGTACATGCATAAAAATGAAACTAGACCACCAGCTTATACCATACACCAGAATAAACTTAAAATGGATAAAAGACTTAAACATAAGCTGTGACACCATAAAAGCCCTAGAGAAAAACATAGACAGTAAAATTTTAGACATCCCATGCAGCAATATGTTTGCTAATATATCCTGTTGGGCAAGGGAAATAAAAGAAAGGATAAACAAATGGGACTAAATCATTAAGAACCTTCTGCAAGGCTAAAGAGAAAATCAAAATAAAAAGGTAACCAACTGTATGGGAAAGCATATTTGGCAGTAATACCTGAGACAAGGGTTTGATCTCCCAAATATGTGAAGAACTCATATGACTCAACACCAGGAAGGCAAACAATCCAATTTTAAAAAATGGGAAAAGGACCTGATCAAATATTTCTTCAAAGAGGACATATAGAAGGCACATAGGCATATGAAAGGATGCTCATAATTACTAACCGTCAGAGAGATGCAAATGAAAACCATGATGAGATACTACCTCATACCAGTTAGAATGGGCATCATTAACAAACCAAGAACCAACAAGTGCTAGTGAAGGTGTGGATAAAAGTTAACCCTATCATACTGTTGTTGGGAATGCAGACTGGTGAAGCCACTGTGGAAAACAGTGCGGAATTTCCTTAAAAAACTAAATGTGGAACTGCTTTTTGATCCAGTGATCCCACTGATGGGGTTATACCATAAGAATTCTGAAATACCTATTCAAAAGGACTTATGCACCCCTATGTTCATAGAAGCATTATTTATAATAGCCAAGTGGTAGAAATACCCTTAGTGCCTATCAGTAATGAGTGGTTCAAAATATATGGTACATTTACACAATGGAATACTACACAGCAGAAAGGAAGAACTCCTACCTTTCATGACAGTGTGGATAGAACTGGAAAGTATAATGCTAAGTGAAATAAGCCAGGAAGTTGAAGACAAATATTGTATGATATCATGTATAAGAGTTACTTAATAAACAAAACAAACAAATGAGCAAAATAAAACCAGAGACATTGAAACAAGGGACAAACTGACAGGGATCTCAGGGGTTGGGTGAAGGGGGTAAGGGAGGAAAGAATGGAAGGGTCTAGTTAAACAACATATATAAATGACCCATGGGTATGGACAACAGGGTGGGGATTGACTGTGGGAGTGGGTTTTAGGTGGGATAGGGGAGAGCAACAGGGGAAAATTGGGATAACTGTAATAGAGCAACAATAAAAATAGTAAATAGAAATAAAAATTTAAATTTAAAAATTTTGTTGAGTTGACATTTGTTAATAGGTCCATATAGGTTTTAATTGTACATTACTATGATACATCATCTGTATATTGCATTGTGTATCTACCACCTATAATCAGATCAGCTCTCATCACCATAAACTTGGTATTCTTTTCCTTCCACCATCACCCACCCCCTTCCCTCTGGGAATCACCATACTGTTGTCTGTTTGTGTCTCTGAGTTTTAGTTTTATATACCACATATAAGTGAGATCATATGTTTTTAAGCTTTTTCTGTCTGTCTTATTTCATTTAGCGTAATATTCTCAAGGTCTATTCATGTTTTGCTTTGTTTGCTAATATTTTATTGAGGATTTTAGCATCTAAGTTCATCAAGGTTATTGGCTTATAATTTTCTTTTTTTAAGATTTAGTATTTTTTAAAGATTTTATTTATTTATTTTTAGAGAAGGGAGGGAGAAAGAGGGGGGGAGAGAGAAACATCAATGTGCGGTCGCTGGGGGCCATAGCCTGCAACCCAGGCATGTACCCTGACTGGGATTCGAACCTGCAACACTTTGGTTTGCAGCCCATGCTCAATCCACTGAACTATGCCAGCCAGGGCTGGCTTATAATTTTCTTACTCTGCCTCTTTCATTTCTGAGTTCAATTATTTGGGTCCCTTGTTTTTTCTTGATGAATCTGGTTAGAGGTTCATCAATCTTTTTTGATGTTTTAAGCACCATACATTTCTGTCATATTGAAATATTTATTTATTTATATATATTTTTAGATAGAGGGAAACGGAGGGAAAAAGAGAGAAAAAGATACATTGATGTGAGAGAGAAGCATTGAACAGTTGCCTATTGTACACACACCAACCTGGGCCTCTTATACACGCCCTGACCTGGGACCAATCCCACAGCCTAGGCATGTACCCTGACTAGGAATTGAACAGGTGACTCTTCACTTTTTGGGACAATGCCCAACCAACTGAGCCAAACCAGTCAGGCCTCATCAATCTTGTTTCTCTTTTCAAAGAAGAAACTCTTGGTTTCATTGATTTTTTAATATTGTTTGGTAAGTCATATGTCATTTGTTTCCACTCTGATCTTTATTATTTCCTTCCTTCTACTTAATCTGGGCTTTGTTTTGCTTTTTTTCAGTTCTTTTAGAGGTAGGGTTAGTTTGTTTATTTGAGACTTTTCTTGCTTCTTGGGGTAGCCCTGTAATGCTATGAACTTTCCTTTTAGGTTTGCTTTTTGTGTCCCATAAATTTAGGTTCTTGTATATTCATTTTCATTTGTCTCCAGGTAGCTTTTCATTTTTTCCTTGATCCTATTGATAACCCATTCATTGTTTAATAACATGTTACTTAGCCTCCATGTGTTCCAATGTTTTCTTTCATTTTTTTATGGTAGTTGACTTTTAGTTTCATACCATTGTGGTCAGAGAAGATGCTCTATATGATTTTAATATTCTTGAATTTATCAAGTTTTATTTGTATCCTAACATGTGGTCTTTCATTGAGAATATTTCATGTGCAGTTGAGAAGAAAGTATATCCTGCTGCTTTGGGATGAAATTTTCTGAAATATCTATTAAGTGTATGTATTATTTAATGTTGTTGTGGCCTTGTTGATTTCTGTCTGGAAGATCTATCCATTGTTGTCAATGGGGTGTCAAAATCCCTTACAATAACTATTTTGCTATGACTCTTAATGTCCACCAAGATTTTCTTCTTATTGTAAGAAGGTGCTTTTTATGTTTAGGTGCTTTTATGTTGGGTGCATATATGTTTACAAGGGTCAGACCTTCTTGTTGGATATATCCCTTTACTATTATTTAGTGATTGCCTTTATCTTTTGTTATGACTTTTGTTTTGAAGTCTATTTTGCCATATATAAGTACTGTTACTTCAGCCTTTTATTTGTTCCCATTTGCATGGAATATTTTATCAACTTCTTTACTTATAAGCCTGTATAAATCTTTGTTCAGAGGTCTGTCTCTTGTAGACAGCATATATATGGGTCATGTTTTCTTATCCATTTATGTACCTTATGTCTTTTTATTGGAGCTTTTAATTTGTTTATGTTTAAAGTTATTAATAGGAACTCATTTATTGCCATTTCATTCTTTATACCTATGATCTTTTCTCTCTAGTTTTTTTTTTCTTCTTAAAGCAGGCTCTTTAATATTTATTGCAATACTGGTTTGGTGATAATGAACTCTTTTAGTTCTTTTTTTTGTCTGGGAAGTGAAAGAGTAAAGCTTTAAATTCACATTGACATGGGTTAGAAACTGATAAGTAGGGATATGAATGAGGTTAAATTACTTAATCTCTCTCAGACTCTGATTCTACTCTTGTGAAATAAGATTGAAGATACTTAACTGAAAAGTACATTTTTAACCTTTGAGGTACATCCATGCTGCCTTCCACAATGGCTGCACCAATCTGCATTCCCACCAACAGTGCAAGAGGGTTCTTTCTCCACATCCTCACCAGCACTTGTTATTAGTGATAGCCATTCTGACATGTGTGAGGTTATATCTTATTTTGGTTTTAATTTTCATTTCTCTGATGTTTAGTGACATTGAACATATTTTCATATGTCTATTGATTATCTTCATGGTCTCTTTGAAGAAGTGCTTATTCAGGCCCTTTGTCCTTTTTTAAATGGATTTTTTTTTTGGTGTTGAGTTTTGAAAGTTCTTTATAAATTTTGGGTATTAACCCCTTATCAGATGTATCAGTGAATATATTCTCCCATTCAGTGTGTTGTCTTTTTATTTTATTGATGAATTCTTTTTCTGTGCAAACACTTCTTAGTTTTATGCAGTCCCATTTGTATTTTTACTTTTGTTTCTTTTGCCTGAGAAGATGCAGCATCTATCAGGACAAAGTCCAGCCATCTTTAATATAATGAGAAATGTTTGCATAACATTGATGTAACCTAGCAATCAAGGAGAATGGACTGCAATGCACATGTGTGAACAATGATGACTTCATTATGGTAGTCACTGGGGGCAGTAGACACCATTGACTGACCATGTGTACTGTGTGGCCATTGCATTCAAAGTGATTAATGAGTGAGTAGAGCAATGAATTTGTATCAGCTTTTGCATTAAGCTTGAACATTCCTCTGAAGAAACTATTTGGATGATTCAGAAGGCTGCAGATATGGGCAAGTGGTGATTGGCAGCTTCATCATGACAATACAACCACTCATGCATCATATCTCATGCATCTAGTTTGTTGGAGAAATATCAAATCACCCAGGTGACTCAGTCCCCTTACAGCCCATATTTGGTACCCTGTGACTTCTGGCATTTACCAAAATTAAAATCACCCTTTAAAGGGAAGAGATTTCAGAGCATCAGTAAAATTTAGGCAAATATGATGGGGCAGCTGATGGCAATTGGGAGAACTGTGTGAGGTCCCAATGTGCCTACTTTGAAAGGGAATGAAGCATCATTGTCCTATGTACAATGTTTATTGCATCTTGTATCTTCAATAAATGTATCTATTTTTGTACAACATGGCTGGATACCTTCTGGACAGACCTCATGTTTCAGAAAAAATATTTTTTATGAGTAATGTCCAAGATTTTACTTCCTATGTTTTCTTCTAGGATTTTTATGGTTTCAAGTCTTCCTTGTAATACAGTGATTCTACTTCTGGGAATTTATCCAAAGAAACCTGAAACATCAGTTCAAGAGAACATAAGCACCCCTTGACTTAGGCAGGCCTAGAAGGAATAGAAAATCACCAGGTGAGAAACTGTACCATGGGAAACTGCCTGCCAGTCCTACCCAGGACAAACAGATGCCCAGCTAAGATTGGGGTCTGGGGTCGGCCTATCTGGCATAACAGGATACAGCTTTAATTTGAGCCTGACAAGATATATCAAGAACAATTGTCAGCAGAAATGGCACCAAGCAACCAGCTCTAGCCCATCAGACTCTGACACCCCAACCAGTTACCCTTTGTGGGTTTTTGCATTTGAAAGTCCTGTCCTAAGAACAACTGAGCGAGTCTTAACCTCCCTCGGTTGGCTCCCCAACTTCCCTTGGTTGGCTCAACTTTTCCCTCTTATTACCCACTAATAAACCCTGCTCCTTAGCTTGCTGCATTTTCGGGTTTCTTGGGCGACTCTGACGTAACACTCCTAAGTTCATTGCAGTGTTATTTACAATAGCTAAGGTTTGGAAGAAGCCTAAGTGTCTATCAGTAGATGAGTGGATAAAACAACTATGGAACATTTACACAATGGAATACTACTCGGCTGTAAAAAAAGAAGATAATTTTACCCTTTGTGACCGTATGAATGGACCTAGTGATAAGTGAAATAAGCCTGTCAGATAAAGACAAATATATGATTTCACTCATATGTGGTACCTAATGAACAAACTAAATTAATAAGCAAAATAGAGACAGAGTCATAGATAGAGAGCAGGCTGACACTTCTCAGAGAAGGGGGTACTTGGGGGTCAACAGATGGAGTGAAAAAGGAAAAGAACTCATGGCCTTGGACAACATTGTGGTATTTTCAGGTAAAGGTGGAAGAAGGTATAATAGGGAAAAATACAATACAAATAAACTATTAAAATGTACTTTTAGTATTAAATGTGCAAATACATTCCAGCTGTCCTGTGTGATGCATTAGCAGTGACCACCAAATGATATTGCATCTGTTGACATTGTTATTATTTCTGAAGGAGTCCTTTGGAATAGCATTTTTCTTTTTGCTAGAAGCCTTTTTTATGTCATTAAATATTGGACTAGAGTCCAAAGCAGGAAAACAATCTTCAAGCCTCTATCAGATGAGTCCAAATAATCATAAAGCTGCCCTGTGATTGTATTGGCTTGCAGGGAAGAGATATAATTTGATTAAAAAAATTCAATTTGGGGAACTCTTATGGAACCCTATTGCATAAAGCAGGGCACATCTGCACAGCAGTAACAACACACAGAAACACTTCTGTTGAAAAATTTTCTTCTACAGAAGTGTAAAGAATTCACACAGTTTTAGCCTCTAGCTGAGTAGCAAATTTCAGAATATATGCTGAACAAAGGCTAGTAAGCATGAGGTGTGTCATGTTTGATCATTAGATAATTCAATTGGAAAAAAATAACATACACCAAGACAGCAAGGATCATCAGATCTTTCATGTGGTGCTTGCAGAATTGAGGTCCTTTTATTTGCTTTTTTTGGATTCTCACTTGAACTTCCTTCAGTTATCCACAGAATGACCTCAGGGATGCCCAGCTGGATTTTATCTCATTTCTTTCCATTAACTCCCCTATCCTGCCACAAGTTTTTCTTTGCATTACTGATCAATAGTGAGATCTCCTTCTATGAAAAATAACAAAGCCCTGAGCATTGCCATTCTTTTAGTTGCTCTGGCTGGCTCAGCCCCAAGCCAGGAAGTCAGAGTTGTGGCTATTAATTTGATTACAGCTCTTGGAAGGAGAAGGGGAAGAAAGCTTTTTTTATTGCTGTTAGATTAGGAACTAGTTGCCATGACTAATCTGGAGCCTGAGTACAAGCCTGAATAATTGATAGAGAAGGCAGAAATTGAGATGCTTGTGGGCAAAAAAAGAAATCTGATTCATGTGTTGTATCTAATGAATCCTCTGGTGGCAAATAAGCAGTTTGTTAAGATTTGACTTATGAATTATGTCATGATTGTTTCTCTTTGGAAATAAAAGTAAAATTAGACATTTTTAAATGTCTCTTAAGACCATTAGTATAGCTAGGAGAGATCATGTATATAGAATTCACTGGTTGTTGTTTGGAGCATGCTAGAGGCAGAGGAGCTGGGTTCCCTTGAACTACTTATGGTTCTACTGGGAGAGTTACAGGTGGGGTTAGTTGGCACCCCATCTAACTCCAATAAACCATTCAAAAAGATATAGCCACAATGACATCTAAACAAAGAGAAAACTCCAGAGAAAAAAGGAAATAAATAAAGCTCATGTCCAAGTGCCAAAAAAATTTCAGGTGTGAACAATTGTAAAGTTTTCTTTTTATTTTTTTTTGTTTATGCTATTAAAGTTGTCTCAATTTGCCCCCTTTGCCCCCTCCACCCAGCTCACCCCCCACTTCCATAGTCAATCACCACACCATTGTTTTTATTTTCCATGGAACATTCATATATGTTCTTTTACTAATGTCTTCACCTTCTTTCAATCAGTCCCCACCTTAAACCTTCCCTCTTACACCTGTCTGTTCCAGGATTCTGTGCCTCTGGTTGTATTTTGCTTATTGGTTTATTTAGCTCATTATAGTCCTTTAAAAGTGAGATCATATGGTATTTGTCTTTCACTGCCTGGCTTATTTTACTTAGCTTAATACTCTCCAGTTCCATGCATGTTGTCGCAAAGGATAGGAGTTTCTTCTTTCTGCTGCATAGTATTCCATTGTGTAGATGTACCAGTTTTTTAATCCTTTCATCTACTGATGGACACTTAGGCTACTTTCAAATCTTGGCTATTGTAAATAGCACCGCTATGAAAATAGAGGTGTACAAATTTTTTGAATTGGTGTTTTGGGACTCTTTCAGCATATTCCCAGCACTGGAATCACTGCTTCAAAAGGCAGTTCCATTTTTAAATTTTGAGGATATTCCATACTGTTTCCCACAGTGGGTGCACCAGTCTGAATTCCCACCAACAGTGCAGTAGGTGCCCTTTTCTTTACAGCCTAGCCAGCACTTGCTATTTGTTGATTTATTGATGATAGCCATTCTGACAAACATGAGGTGATATCTCACTGTGGTTTTAGTTTTCATTTCTCTGATGATTACTGGCATTGAGCATCTTTTCATATATCTTTTGACCATCTGTATGTCCTCTTTGGAAAACTGTCTGTTCAGGTCCTTTTTCCATTTTTTTTTTTCATTGAATTGTTTGTCTTCCTGCTATTGATTCACTTGTGTTCTTTACATAATTTGGAGATTAAACCCTTGTGTGATATATCATTGGCAAATATGTTCTCCCATGCAGTTGATTTTCTTTTCATTTTGATGATGGTTTCTTTAGTTGTGCAGAAGCTTTTTAATTTGTTGTAGCCTCATTGGTTTGTTTGTTTGTTTTTCTTTATTTTTCTTGCACTAGCAGATATATTGGCAAACACATTGCAGTGCAAGATATTTGAAATCTTACTACGTATGTTTTCTTCTAGGATTTTTATGGTTTCACAGCTTATGTTTAAGTCTTTTATCCATTTTGAGTTTTCTGGTGTATGGTGGAAGTTGGTGGTCTAGGTTTTTTTTTTTAATTTTTTATTTTATTTATTAATTTTTTTTTATGTACCAGTCCAGTTCTCTGAATACCATTTGTTGAACAGGGTATTTTTACTCCATTTTATGCTTCTGTCACCTTAGTCAAATATTAACTGGCTGTATTGACATGGGTTTATTTCTGGGTTATCTATTCTGTTCCATTGATCTGTGTCTGTTCTTATGCCAGTACCAGACTATTCTGATTACAGCGGACTTGTAGTATAGTATGATATCAGGTATTATGATCTCTACAACTTTGTTCTTCTTTTTCAAGATTACTGAGGCTATTCAGGTCTTTTTTGGTGCCATATAAATTTTTGGAACATTTAATTCTAGTTCTGTGAAATATGCCATTAGTATCTTTTTAAAAATATTTTATTTATTTATTTTGAGAGAGAAGGGAAGGGAGGGAGAATGAGAGGGAATGAAACAGTGATGTGTGGTTGCCTCTCACACACCCACAACCAGAGTTTAGGCCCACAACTCAGGCACATGCCCTGACTGGCAATCGAACTGGTGACCCCTCGGCTTGCAGGCTGGCACTCAGTCCACTTAGCCACATCAGCCAGAATATCTTGACATGTCATTAGTACCTTGATAGGAGTTGCAATGAATCTGTATATTACTTTGAATAGTATGGACATTTTAATGGTGTTAATTCTTCCAATCCATGAACGCAGTATATGTTTCCACTTATTTGTATGTTCCTCAGTTTCTTTCTTCAGTGTCATAAAGTTTTCTGAATACAGGTCTTTCACCTCCTAGATTGAATTTATTCCTAGTTACTTTATTTTCTTGGTTGCAATAATAAATGGGATTATTAGTTTCCCTTTCTGATAGTTCATTATAGGTATATAAAAATGCCATTGATTTCTGAATATGACTTTGCATCCCGCTACTCTGTCAAATTAATTTATTAGGTGGAGTAGTTGTTTGGTGGAGCCTATAAGGCTTTCTATGTACAATGTCATAATGTCTGTGAATAATATCAGTGTTACTTCCTTCTTTCAAATTTGTATGCCTTTTATTTCTTCTTCTTGTCTGATTGCTGTGGTGTGGCTAGGATTTCTGGTACTATCTTGATTAAGATTGGGGAAAGTGGACACTTCTGTTTGTTCCCTATCTTAAAGGAAATGTTTTTAGGTTTTTCCCATTGAGTATGATGTTGGCAGTTGGGTTTCTCAGACATGGCTTTTATTATGTTGAGGAATGCCCCCTCTATTTTCACTTACTGAGTGTTTTTATCACAAATGGGTGCTAGGTTTTATCAAATCTGTTTTCCATATCTATTGGTATGATCATGTGATTTTTGTCTTTTGTTTTGCTTATGTGATGTATCACATTTATTGATTTGCAGATATTATACCAACTTTACATCCTTGGAATAAATACTAACTGATCATGGTGTGTGATCTTTTTGATGTATTATTGCTGAATCTGGTTTGCTAAGATTTGGTTGAAAATTTCAGCATTTATGTTCATCAGAGATGTTGGTTTGTAATTTTTTTCTTTGTTGTGTCTTTACCTAGTTTTGGAATTAGGATAGGTGCTGGCTTCATAAAAAGAGTTTAGGAGTCTTTCCTCTTCTTGAATATGTTAGAATAGTTTGAGAAGGATAGATGTTAATTTTTTGAATGTTTGGTAAAATTCACCTGCGAAGCCATCCCATCCATGGGTTTTGTGTGTCAGAAGCTTTTTGATTACTGCTTCAATTTCACTAGTTGTTATCTGTCTATTTAGGATTTCTGCTTCTTCTTGATTTAGTTTTGGAAGGTTATATGCTTCTAGAAATTTGTTCATTTTCCTTGGTTGTCAAATTTCTTGGCATACAGTTGTTCGTAGTAATTTCTTACAATTCTTTGTATTTCTGTGGTATCAGTTGTAATTTCTTCTCTTTCATTTCTGATTTTATTTATTTGGGTCCTCTCTCCCTTTTTCTTGATGAGTCTGGTTACAGGTTTGTCAATTTTGTTTACTTTTCAAAGGACTAGTCCCTGGATTTTTTTTTTAATCTTTTGAATTGTTTTTATTCTCTCTGCCATTTATTTCTGCTATGATCTTGATTTTTTTCCTTCCTTCTATTTGTTCTGGGCTTTGCTGCTGTTTTTCTAGTTCTTTTAGGTGTAGGGTTAAGTTGTTTATACTAAAGCTTTCATGGAACTAGTTTATTTGGGGCTGAGTTTTCAGAGAAGAAAAAAATATGTCCTCATATTTCTCTGGGCCTCCTGTTCTCTATCTGTACATGAGGTCTATAAAATAATGTCATGGTGTTGACTAGTTCTAACATGATATGCATCCTATTATAATAATCACCTTTTACTGTGTGATTGTTATATGCTAAGCCATTTGGTAACCATTTTGAATACCCATTTTCATTTAGTGTTTAAACCAAAATAAAAGTTAATATTATAATTTCTGTTTTTAAAATGAGACACTATAACCCAGAGAAACAATTTATCTAAGATATCATAGTTATAAGGTATCCCATTTGGTTTGAACTCAGTTTTCCCTTATTTTAAATGTAGACCTAGTTCCTGGTTTCATAGAATTCTCAGTCTAGCATTTCTAACTGGCAAAACCATTAGGTCTTCCCCTATTTTCTGACTCTAGTATTCTCACTGGATACCAAATGACACTGTGACAAACATGAACCATCCTGAACATTATCCTTATCCAGACCCCATACCTCTAAAGGAACTGACATACATTAGCAGTTATTACATGAGATTCTGGGTTACTTGATCAAAAAGTCTCAGCTCACAGAGAACAGAGTTCTATTAGAAAAGGACTGGGAGCACAAATACTTTAATTGGAGGATGAAGGGTCTGGCTTGGGTTGGGATCTGTTGTAGAATGCCCTGAGAAGTTAGGATCATGGTTAAGTCTGAAATCATTGGAAAGGTATATAAATCAGCTTATGGTAACTGGTATAACCCAAATCCCCACATCTCATTGGCATAACATGTTCAAAGTATATGTCTTTTTCATGTCACTCTCCATTATAGTACTGTAGGAGAGTTGTGCTCCATTCAGTCATCAAGGTCTGAACCTCTTTCTATCTAGAACTGCCCATAATAACCATTACATGATCTACTTTTGTTTTCAGACCAAGGTCTGGGAGGCCATGTGCATTTGCAGGGCTTCAGTGTTACTCACCTTTTGTCTGGCCTTAGTATCTTCTGGCATATTTCTGGCATCTAAAGGGAGTGGACACAGAATGTGAATTCACTCTTAAGATCTTTGTCCCAGAGGTGATCTAAATCACTTATGCCCATACCTGAGAATTAGTTACATGGCCCCATGTAGATGCAAGGGGCTTGGAAAGTATAGTATAATAGTGTATTCAAGAAGATAAGAGCATAGATTTTGGTCAGCACAGAGCATTGTCTTTGGTACAGAGGAAAACAGATGGCAAGGAGAAAGAAGAATAAAGAAGGTGACAAAGGGCTGCCAATAGTAACCATTACATAATTCCTTTTTGTTTTTAGATCAAAGTCTTAGATGGTAGGTGTAATTACTGGGCTTCAGTGTTATATACAGCTCCAGGCAGCATCATTCACATTGTAGTCTATATCAGTGACATATGGAGTGTAAATATATGTATTTGTCTTTTTAAAATGGTTGGGGTTGTGTGGAATTCATGGGGACTATAGTGTCTGAAAGCACAACCCTTGAACTTCTTCAAAGATTAAAGCAGAAAACAGAATATAAAGAAGCAGAGAGTGCTAGTGCTACAATGACAGGATTTGATTTAAGACCAGTGGGACAGATGGTGGTGTGTTTTCTTAGAAGCAAACAAGGAAACAACAGATTTGCAAACAAATTGTAACTGACTGATTTTTCTAATGCCCCACATAAGCAATGTAAGCCGTTGTGAAACATAATGCTTCCTGAAGGCAGCTGTACCTCAAATATTTTCCTTCCCACCTATTCAGAAGATGGAATGACCTGTAGCAATATTAATGAAATAATTCCACCCCTATTATTATTGAAGTTCACCTTTACTCTGGCCTCAGAGCAACTGGAATTGATCATGCCTATAATAGAAGAGCATGAGAAGAACATAGGGAAATTTGTAAATCAGTTTGATTTACTTGTTGGAGGTGATAAGAATCATTTCTGGTTTGAATCCTCACTCAGAAATGCAAGAATTGGCAGATTCAAACATGCATAAAAATTACAGAAACACTTTTCCCCTTAAATGTCTTTAATTCCACTGGAATATATTAGTGAAATAAATGTTTACTTTAGGACAACAAAAGAATACAAAAGCACAACTTGTAAATAATTTCCTTTTTCTTACTGATTCGCCTGCACTCTGGGGAATCATCTAAAGTCTGTAACATACTTGGCACAACTTGTGTTTGTAAGTCTATGCCTGAACACCTACTTGTAACGAAGTTGAGCCACTACAGCCTCACTTTGGCTCATGGTGATTGTAGACATCTAGCCTTTGTTTTTTTTTTTTTTAAGATTTTATTTATTTATTTTTAGAGAGGGAAGGGAGGGAGGGAGGGAGGGAGGGAGAGAGAGACAGGGAGAGGCATCAATGTGCAGTTGCTGGGGGTTATGGCCTGCAACCCAGGAATGTACCCTGGCTGGGAATCGAACCTGGGACACTTTGGTTCCCAGTCCGCACTCAATCCACTGAGCTACGCCAGCCAGGGTTTAGCCTTTGTTTTTATGAGATTCTTTTTTAATGAACATACTGGCTATAGTATAGTGAGGAAGTATGTTTTCTCACATATATTTAAGTTTGGAATTTCAATAATTAACTCATTTCACCTTTCCTCCTGTTCATCTAGCAGGATCTTTAGGGAATAGACAAATATTAAGAAAGCTATTGGTAGGGGCTGGCAAAGGTCAGTGAGGTGCTCTGTGGGTACTTACGGAAGTACTCCAGAGATAGATTTTACTTATCACAACCCTGCCCAGATAGTATTATTTTGTTTGCCATCATAACGGCTTCCCAAACAGTCTTTTTGCCATTAGCCTCTGCTTTTCCTTCCATTCTACACAATAATGCCAGATTACAATTCTTAGTGCACCATTCTACTTCTGCCATTTCTCTGATCAAAATTCTTAAATGATCCAACATTTCTAAAAATTAAAGTCAAATTATTTAGCCATGTACTTAAACTTCTCCATGTTAGGGTCTCTGATTGCCTTTTCAGTTTTACCTTCTTACTGCTCCTAACAACAAACTGAAGTCTCATGAAAATATGTCTGCAAATTTCTTATCTACAGGCCTTTGTTCTTACTGTTCACTCTAGAATACTCTTCTCTCTTTCCCTTCTCCCTAAACATTACCTGTGAAATATGCTTATTCTCTAAGTCTCAGATGAAATTTTCCCTGATCATTGAAGGTTTCCTGACTCTAAGTAAAAGGAATTACTTCTACATGTACCCATAGCATATTGCTGGTACTCTTATTTGACATTGATATTACTCTGCTTCTAGTCTTTGTTTCTTATTTACCAGCCTGTCACCACTAGTGTGTGAGAGACCCTCAAAGACAAGGTCTGGGTCTTTTTCACTTCTGTATCTTCCATAGCACATGGCATAGTGACTGGCAGAGAGGAGGTATGCAGTGAAGAACTGATGACTTAAATTGCTGGAGTTCTCAGTTTTCTCTTGTGATACAAGTGGAGATAACTTGTTTCTTGTGGGCACCAACCACACTTCTGCAGTGGAGTCAGAGGTCAAGGGTCAAACTACTACCGTTTGGTATTAAAGCCAGTTTTCCTGGCTGAAAACCCCCAAGTTATTGAATCTTTAATCTTTTTCAATGAAGCCATCAGGCAACATTTATTATAAAGTTATTATAAGAACAGCTTAGTGTATTAAAAAAGGAAGTTTGCTAAAAATTTGAATCAAAGTATATATCCCACACTGCTAGCAGGAAAGGCCCAAATCAGGCCTTTCCTGATCATCAGTCAGTAGAAGCCTATAGGTAGAACCAATGAGGTTGTCGTAATGTAATATTACCTTGTCAACCTGCCAAGCTTGATTTTGTTTCTGTATTCATTATTACCTTCCTCATGATCAAACATATGCCCCATGCTTTCTATGTGCACGATATTTAAGATAGATGTGGTAGTTACTTATATGTAGCTGGAAAGACAGGATATGCACATAAGAAAATGGACACTGCCGTATATAACATAAGAGTTAAGATCAAAATATTATATACTTTATATATATATATATCCTTTCCAAATTTTTTTCTATGAAATGAAGTATAAAACTAAATAATGTCTAAAGTTATTTCTAGCTTTAAAACACTGATGTTGAATATTGAATACAAGATCCTTCCCCAGTAGAAGATAGTTTATTTAAAAAGAAAAAGCACTAAAGAATGTAATTTATATCTGCCAGGAGAGATTTTTCTTCTCCTTTGATTGGCTTCTGGTGACCAGGAAAAAAATCAAATGTGTAGCAGTTTGCTTTTATTCATCCTACCTTGATTTTTCATCTGTCTTTCCATCATCATTTTGCCAGTATTAAAGGAAATGAAAGCCCTCAAAAATAAGGATTCTTAAAGGCTACTGGATGCAAAACAACAGAGGTGATTGTCTGGTGCAAAGATTCAGCTCCTTGTAGCTTTACTTAGAGATCATTTTGTGTAATTAAAAATACAGTCTATCCAAGGAGATAGCAATCTTCTCTGTGGAGAAAAAGTTTTTATTAACTAACTTGTTAACTGATATGAAGTTTTAAAATAACTTCCTTTTTGAGATCTATGAAACAAGATTGAAGTGAGCTCCAATGCAGTTACCATTTAATAACACATTGTTATCAGCCCTAATGAGAGAAACATGTGCATCTCAATGATCCCCGCCCCCAGGTTCTATTTCAATTTATTGAATACTCTGACAACTCTCTGTTCTTCCACCATATCTACTACCCAAAGCAAAAATAAGATAAAAATAGGTGTACATTTTCTAGTGTTTACCACACCTTGGCTTTTAAAACTAGGCTGATGTACTTGAGAACTACTTCTTAAGAGCTCATAAAGGCTGATTGACAGTCACTGAAGCTTGACATAAGTCCAGCTTCCCTGTGTAAGGTGGTAAGAATACTTAGAATGATAAGATTTGAAAGTAAGGAAATGAACTTTGCTTAAGAATATATTTCACTTTAAAGTTAGTATGGTGGGAAGCTATTAGGATTATGTTTTCATGGGTGAAAAATATGTTTAAATGTTGCTCTTTAATATGGGTTAGCCTAATAATAGTTGGACCTGGATTCAGATGCACATCATTGGATACCTGTCAGGGAAGTATTCACTTATGCCATTGGTCACCAGTCTTTGGTATCATAGACAGATACTTAAAGGCAAGGTTTAAAGAAATATTTTTCTAGTGTTTGTATATAACAGTATTATTGAATAATATAACCTGCCTCACTTTTGCCATTTCCTTTCTTAAATTTTACTTCCCTTCACATTTCCTTTTGTTTCCTTCCTTTTCCTCTATTGTGTCAGTTTCTTTTTTGTGCTTTTTGTGTCATTCTTGCTCTCTCTAGAGAAGTAGTTAAGAATGGAGATTGGAATTCTGCTTTCATCAGTCACTTCTTATATGACCCTGAGCGAGGCAATCTATTTGATTCTGCAATAGATTATCCAGCTATCCAAATGGATAGTCATATTTACTTCATCTGGTTGTTGAAAAGATTCAATGAGATAACATGAATAAAACATTCAATGCTGTGCCTAGTACATAGTAAACACTTAATTTTAACTCAAATTTAGCATTATTATTTTCTCCTTTCATGTTTCATTTCCTCTTCACATTGTTTTATTTTTTCCTTTCTCTTATTTTCATCAGTATTGAGCTCCACTCTCCTTCATTGGTAGTTTGTCTCAGCCACTGGACAGCTCCAGGCAAGTACTTGACACTTTGGACTCTGTGATACATCTCTTAATCTCTTTCCTCTAACCTGCCCCCATCTGGAATTTAGAATGATTTTTCTAAAATTCAAACATGATTATTAATTCTCTGTTATAAACCTGCCTACAATATATATTCCTAAATCCTCATCATGGATGAGGATACAAGGCTAATCACAAGATGGCTCAAACTTTATCTCTGTCACTAAAATCATCTGTAAAAATAGGTCAGATAGGTGGGTTTCCTCCCACAAACCCATGAGCTTTTTGGGTTTTCTGAACTGTGCTGCATTACTTCAGCTCTTCTACCTAGCAAACTGCTGTGCAGCCATCAGATCAAACCACAAATTCTTCATCGACTCCCTTATCCAGATTTGATTGTTTCTTTTTGCATCCATAGAATTTTGGGTCAATTACTATTACAGTGCCTATGGCACTGTTAGTATGGATCTCTCCAAATAGAGTGGGACAAAGCTCTGTTTTACTCCTCTTTATTATTTCTGAGTCCTATAACTGAGTCTGTCACTCAACAAATAATCACATTCTATTTCTAAACATAGTCTCCTACCAGTCTAGAAAAGATTTATATTTGGAGTTTATGTCCACAAAGATTATATAATTTAAGTAAGCTTTGATGTCTTTGCTCAATTGCAGACAACCCCAGAGGAAAGTTGCATAATGGCCCTTATTGAACGTCTTTGTAAATGGGCAGGTGATTCCAATATATATAGGACTACAGTGTGAAAAGACCAGTGGATGGAAAAGGATGATCCTTCCAGTTCCCATTTAGCCTTAAGGTTCTATTTTAAGAAGCCATAGGGTTAATATATCAGGGTAAGCACTTTAAATTTAACTAATTATCCTTTTTAATTTATTTTTTATTGTTGTTTAATTACAGTTGTTTCCAGTTTTATCCCCAACACTCCCCCCTCACCCCAGCCATCCCCACTTCCCACCCTTGATCCTAACCACCCCCTGGCTTTGTCCATGTGTCCTTTATAAATGTTCCTGACAACCCTCCCCCCCTTTAGCCACTATTATCCCATCCTAGCTCCCCTCTGGTTACTGTCAGTTTGTTCTTAATTTCAGTGTCTCTGGTTCTATTTTGCTTGTTTGTTTGTTTTGTTCATTAGGTACCACTTGTAGGTAAGATCATATGGTATTTGCCTTTCACCACCTGGCTTATTTCACTTAGCATAATGCTTTCTAGATCCATCCATGTTATCACAAATGGTAGGAGTTCCTTCTTTCTTTCTGATGCATAGTATTTCATCGTGTAAATGTACCATAGTTTTTTTGATCCACTCATTTACTGATGGGTACTTAGTTTGCTTCCAAAACTTGGTTATTGTAATTTGTGCTGCTGTGAACATTGGGGTGCATAGGCTCTTTTGAATTGGTGTTTCAGGATTCTTAGGGTATAGTCCCAGCAGTGGAATTGTCAGATCAAAAGGCAGTTCCATTTTTAGTTTTCTGAGGAAACTCCATACTGTTTTGCACAGTGGCTGCACTAGTATTCATTCCCACCAACAGTGTAGTAGGGTTCCATTTTCTCCACAACCTCACCAGCACTTGTTTGGTGATTTGCTTATGAGGGCCATTCTGACTGGTGTGAATTGGTATCTCACACTAATTATTCTTTTGATTACCTTTCTATATAAAGTTTTCTGACTATTGAATAAAGATTAGAAACCTTCTGTGTTTATGTTTGAGAGAAGGTAATGGGTATGGGATAGCATTTTGTCTTCCACTTTTGCTTGCATATTGGCCTCCTTCCTGGATGTAAAGTACTGCCCCCTTTGCTGTTTGGTTTTATGTCTGGGCCACTACCTGGATGATTTGCAAGCTATTTTATTTTATAATGGAATAGAAATAGAGTCTCCACTCTATCAGGCCTTAAGGAAACAATCCTAACAAAAAAGAGCTGCATATTTTGCATAAACAAATTTAAAGCTGATATACATAGATATTCCTGCATTCCAAAGAAAAAGTAGAATCTAGATATGACGTTGGTGGCTGTCACTGATGTCAGTAGAAAATAATACATTGGGACTAATTTCTGAAGGAAGTAATGAAGAGCTGGGGATAGGGAGAGAATGTTGTCCATATGTCCAGGAGAGATTAGACAAAGAATGCCTGTGGAAGTCTCAGCACAGAGGCAAACAACTAAAGACAATAGGAGACCAAATGAGAGAAAAGTAAATAGACATGTATATTTGCTAACCAGGGAATAAGAAAGGGGAGAAATAAGAGATGGAAATGTAGGGGTAGAAAAGTCCCACCAAGCCTCCTGATTTCAATATTGGAGTCAAGGTAAATTATCCTAATTCAGTTAAACTGTCTTCAAGAATCTTGGCAGAAGATGTAGGAACCCAGACCTCTTATGGATACATTCGTCCCAAGAAAAAAGAGCGTATGGATGACTCATGGAAACATTACTAATTTTGAATGAGAGCCCATCTCATCTGAATAACTGCTCCAAAGAGGCCTGGCAAATATTTGTCAAAATGAGCAACATATGGAAATCACAAGACCCAGGACAATGTCTTTATTCTTTCAATAAGTAGCTGTGTGAGCTTGAACAAGTCACTTCCTCTCTCTGTTTTTTTTCTCCTCTCCCCTAAAATGAAGAACATTAAGCCCTTCTGTATATAACTCAAGACTGGTTGTGAGAATTAAATGAGCTGTCACTGAAAACTATTTTTAGAGAGGCTTCTGCCAGGTTACTGGGCTCAGATTCCAGGGATTTAAATTCTATTACTACTATCTAGAAGTAATTATTTTTCTTTAAAGAGGTACTGGAGGGCCATCACTGACAGACTCAGGAGCCATGACTTCAATACCTTCATCTTTAGGTTGACAGCAACATTACCAATGGTGTGTACAAGATTTTGTTAAATGTTGGAAGTGGTGAAGCTATGCATTTCCTATGGTATCAATTACAAAAGCATTATGCAGCTCATAGGTCAGCACTGTGTTCTCTGTACACATTCTGTATAGGGCCAGGGGAAATAAACCAACTCGGTAGCTTTAAAACTGTGCTAACTCCAAAAACCAAAGTCATTACAAACTAAGAGCACAGACTGAGCTGCCAGAAGTAAGGACAGGTCTGGAGATGTTTACATTTTGCTGAACAAAGAGTGGACTGTCTGTCCTTTGTATCAAAGAAAAATGACATACTTTGGATCTAGTAGCAAATTTCTTTTAGTTTTTCTCCAGTGGACAGGGTGAATTTGCCTTGAGCCACCCTTTTAAAGTCACCTGACTCAAAGTCACTTTTACTTAGGTGAATCGCTGAGCTCAAGTTAAGATTCCATCTGTGGCCTGTGGCCTGGGTTAGAGCTCTAGCTGTAGCTGTTCTTGTTTGTGTATGTTAGTCTTCTATCTTAGCTTTGATAATTTTGGATTTTTAAAAATATTTTATTTATTTTTAGAGAGAGGGGAAGGGAGGGAGAAAGAGAGGGAGAGATATATCAAAGTGTGGTTGCCTCTCACACACCCCCTATTGGTGACCTGGCCTGCAACCCAGGCATGTGCCCTGACTGGGGATCACGCTAGCGATTCTTTGGTTCATAGGCCTGTGTTTAATCCACTGAGCTAAACCAGCCAGGGCTTTGTTTCTAATCAAATGAGATAACTTGGTTAGTCCAAATGAAACAGTATGGTTTGAATTTTTTTCTTTGCTGATACTTCAACTTTTATACATTAAAAATCACATTGGTATAATTCTTCAGTATCTATACACATTCCTGTGTGTATGTGTATGTGAGTGTTTATTGAATAATGTTTAGTGCCATCCATGCTGACAGGGGAATTATTAACTATGAGAGGAAAATACAACAGAAATTAAATATCAGAAAGCAAAGATGTAAAAGAGAGAAAGTTCTCAGTTCTCCAATATTTTTCACCCATGTTCTATATATTAACAAAGTAACACAACATGGACAATGTAGTACAACACAGTAATATTCTGGTGTTATTTTCTTTAGGAAATGATTCTTCCAACTCAGTATAATTGAACTCGGAATAGTTTTTGGAAAACCATGCATTTCTTGTTTAAATTTATATCCCTTTATAACTTAGGTATCAAAGGTTTTTTACAGAGATGCTTTACTGGGATTCTGTTATACACTGAAGTTTGTTTAAATACACATATTTCATGCACAGATAGCATTTAATGGGATTGATTAAAGTACAGTGAAACCTTTGGGCCACTTGAGCCTCATCTCTAACTACCCCAGCTAAGATCGGCCTTACTAATTTGGGCAGCAATGTCCTAGAAATTTCCCAGACTTCTGCGAAGCACATAAAGTGTTACTGGTTAAAGTAGGTCCAGAGTAGGTCTTGGGAATGGTGTATACTCACTCTATGTTAATGTGGAAGACCTGAAATGGTTCCCTGCTTATGTCTTGTCATCCAGATAAATCATTGGAAATCCCATTTCAGAAGCTTCTGTTCCTCTACCAGCCCTTAGGGATATGGCCATCCTATGAGTCTGAGAGCCACATTAACATTTCAGAATGTTAGTGTGGGGTGGATTTTCTAAAAGAAGTGAAATGTGTTCCACAGTGAGATGGTGTGACTAATGACTGACATGATCCCCATGACTGCAAGAATAAGAGAGTTTTGAAGTGAAGAAGTATTATTTTCTTAATTTTATCTTTGTAAGAAAACATGAGCTCTGTACTCAACAAGAATACAATACAGTGTTGTTGACTGTAGGTACAGTGTTGTATAGCAGGTATCTAGAGGTTATTCATCTTGCTTAATTAAAACTTTATGACCATTGATTAGTAAATCCTCATTTCTCCTTCTCAGTCCCTGGAAAACACTGTTCCTCACTTTGATTCTATGAATTTTACTATTTTAGGTATCTTCTAAAAGTGGAATCATGCAGTATTTGTCTTTCTGACTGGCTAATTTCACTCAGCATAACGTCCATCATGGGCAGCCTTCTATGTGCTTATTAAGAAACTAGACTTCGGGACTTCCGGCAAGATGGAGGAATAGGTGGTCGCACCGTACCTCCTCGTACAACCAAGATTAGAAAACCAATAATTTACAACAATAATTTACTATCAGAATAACACCCAGATCCGGCAGAGGATTTATCTGAATGGAAGTCGGGCAGCCAAGAAGTTGAAGTAGACGCCTTCATCCGGACTGGTAGGAGAAGACGAGCCGGCGGGTGCGGGGCTGGCTCGGGTCGGCGGCGGAGGTCGGGGGAAGGTTTGGCGTGAAATCGGCGCAAAAGCCATCGGGCGCGTAAGAAGGCAACGGTGATCCCTGAGTACACAAGCTGCGGCTGGCAGACCCAGAGGGGCAGTGATTGTGGACCAGGGCAGAACTCGTGGCCCGGAAGCCCAGACAGGGGTCTGAGTCCAGGAGAACGGAACTACCGCCATTGTTTTCTCCCGCCCCACTCCCGCTCCCGCCCCGCCCCCACATATAACGTCACAATCTAGCGACCGGGGTGCCCAGCCCCGGAGAGCACCTAAGGCTCCACCCCCCACCGTAACAAGAGCAACCAGACCGGGGGGAAAAAAAAAAAAAAAAGGAGAGACGGGGGGGGGGGGGGGGGGGGGACATGTTTTCAACAGAACAAATCAGTCCCCCAGGACTCATCCTTTTGAGCGACCAAGAATTAGCCAATCTATCAGATGTGCAGTTCAAAACACTGGTGATCAGAAAGCTCACAGAACTGGTGGATTTTGGATGAAATTTAGATGAAAGAATGCAGAGTACCATAAAACAGATGCAGGAAGACACGCAGAGGAGAGCCAATAGTGAAAGGAAGGAATATGAGTCTCAAAACAATACAGTGGACCAGAAGGAAGATAGAATCAACCAAGCAGGAAAGCATGATGAAATAAGAATTCAAAAAATTGAGGAAAGATTAAGAGCATCCAAGACACCTTTAAACATTCCAATATCCGAATTATAGGGGTACCAGAATCGGAAGGGGAAAAGCAACAGATTGAGCACATATTTGAACAAATAATAAAGGAGAACTTCCCCAATCTGGCAAAGGGAACAGTCTTCCAAGAAATCCAAGAAGCTCAGAGAGCCCCAAAGAAGTTGGACCCAAGAAGAAACACACCAAGGCACATCATAATTACATTAGCCAAGGTAAAAACGAAGGAGAGAATCCTAGAAGCAGCAAGAGGTAAGGGGACAGTCACCTACAAAGGAGTTCCCATCAGACTGTCAGCTGATTTCTCCAAAGAGACCTTACAGGCAAGAAGGGGCTGGAAAGAAATATTCCAAGTCATGAAAGGCAAGGACCTACATCCCAGATTGCTCTATCCAGCAAAGCTCTCATTTAGAATGGAAGGGCAGATAAAGTGCTTCTCAGATAAGGTCAAGTTAAAGGAGTTCATCATCACCAAGCCCTTATTTTATGAAATGCTAAAGGGACTTATCTAAGAAAAGAAGATAAAGAAAAGACATGTATAGTAAAAGGACAGCAAACTCACAAATATCAACAACCACACCTAAAGCAAAACCAAAAGAAACTAAGTAAACAATTAGAACAGGAATAGAACCACAGAAATGGAGGGCACATGGAGGGTTAGCAGCAGGAGGGTGGGAGGAGGAGAGAGGGGGAAAAGGTATAGAGAATAAGTAGCATAGAATGTAGGTTGAAAATTGATAGGGGGAGGGCAGGAATAGTACGGGAAATGTAGAAACTAAAGAACTCATAAGTATGACACATGGACATGAACTAAAGGGGGAAATGTGGGTGGGAGGGGGTACAGGGTGGAGGGGAGAGAAGGGGGGAAATGGGACAACTGTAATAGCATAATCGATAAAATATATTTAAAAAAAAGAAAAAGAAACTAGACTTCTCCTATTGTGTGGCTTTGCCACCTACAAAGGCCTGTGTGTCTTTTAATAGATCATTTGCCTTATATTAACAATTATGGGAAGAAAGATTGGGAGGACACCAGGCCTAGATGTGGTGCACATCAATTATACCCACATTCCATTGTCCAGAACTTGATCACACACTTATATCTCATTGCAAGTCTTCATAGTGAGTGTAGCTTTTTTGTCCATAAAAGAAAGGAAATAGATTTTGATGAACACTTTGAAGTCTGTGCCATATCATTTTCTCTTAAAATGGAGTTTATAAGAATTCCTGTTTTGTTTTTATTTTATATAATAATTTCTATAAGGAGAAATGAGAACATGTCAAAATTATGATTTATTGATATATATATTGAAAGTCTATAGAATAATGGATAAGGTGATGGAATTTGATATAAGACAGACATGGATTCAAGTTTGTTATTCTACCTCTAGCTGTGTGACATTACTGGAACATACCTTAAAGTGTTGTAAAGCCTCGGTGAAAATATTACTGTAAAGTTCTTAATTTTAAAGCTGGAAATATTATTATGATTAGTGATAATAGTAGCAACATATTGACAAGCAGAGCACAGGTTGGTTTGTGAGGAGTTAGAAGAATGAGAAGTAGACACAGTTAAGATCCATATGGGTTTAGATAAGCAAGTGTCCATGTACAATTAGCAACTACATAGGGCAAAATTTTTCTGTGAACTTTTAGAACATTGACCAATATATTAGGTATTCCTTTAGCCTTGAAGGAGCTGTGGTACTCCCATGCAATCTAATTCAATTCTTACTGTTGAGCTGTAAATGCTAGAAAATATCTAGGATTACCCCTGTTTGATTCTAAGCCATGTCTCTACTTATGCCACTCTGCCAGAGCTATCTGAGCATTTTCTTCTACCTGACCATCATGTATTAAACAACATGCTATTCATTATTATATCATATGTCTTTCTTCCTTCAAGCTCTGTCTACACAGTTACATCTAAAGTAAATGTGTCTTGATTAGTTCCACTGTTATCTTCTTGCTCATTGCCTGTACTTTCCCCCAGAAAATATCATTCAGTTGAATTTCTAAATCCACATTTTCAATTTCTTGGGGAAACACAATCAACCTTTTGCTTCTATTTATGTGCTTAGGCAAAGCTTACACTGTCAGGTGCTCAGGGACAAAACTTGGGGGAGTTTTCCATCTTTTATTTTCTTTGTGTCACATCTAAAATACCTAAAATTGACTTTTCATACAATGGTCATTTGGGGCAAGTTGTATAACTAACCAGCCATATCATTGTATCCTTTGAGTACTGCCAGCCTCTTCAAGGAAAGATGTAAGAACAGTTCTTGTACTGGATGCCTCTTTTGTAGAGGAAGAAAGGCTGATAAGGACCAAGAATTTGATAGAAAGTATCTCAAAATTATTCATAAGATCCTTGGAAAGTAGTGCCTGTTTTGGTCACACGGCTAACCAGTGCTGTAGAAAATGGACATGAGATTTCTTTGGGAACCAGAAGATCTTGCAAATGAGCAACATTGTTTGTAAGTGTGAGGTTACTTTCTGGGCCAGAAACCACAAGATGTCATTGGAAATGTTGAGAAATAGCTTCCATATCAGTAAACAAATTCTGTTCTACTTGAGTAGTTACACAAAGAGAGAATATGACTTGGCATTTGTGTAAGTGGAAAGGGTTTGAAAGCTATCGGGAAGTTAGCAATTAAGGTTAAAGCTGTTATAGGAATGATGTTTAACAAGCTGTTAAATGGAGAAGGGAGAAGGTAACTGGGTAGACCAGAGAAACATAGTACTTTAAACATGAGAGAAGAATTTGGCCCACAGCAAATGTATGGTAAAAAGTAATGCATCTCTCTTCTGTGGTTATGCAGCATTTCTCACCTAATACACTGACAAGTAGTCATCTTGGATCTATTCAGGCCAGCAGAGCACTGGAAAAGTTCTTGGAGGACCAACACCGTGTCCTTTGTAAATTGCCATTTCTTACCACTGTAACTGCAATTCAGTGGACATAAGTGCTTATTTATGCTATGTTCTATATGAGGTGATAGGAATTGAATAGTGAGGGAAGGAGACACAGCTTTTGACACCCCCTCCCAAAACAGACATACAAATGACTGACCAGCATATATTATACTAGGAGATGTGTTTCTTGAAGAGGAAAGGATTTGAAGCACTGACAGGTAGTCTCTCTCTTGTGGCCATCAATACATTTGCTACTTTGTAACATAACATTTTTTTTGTCTCTAAAAGCAAGACAGAGTAAAATTTTGGAAAATATATAAACTGTAACAAAGGAAATCATTCATAATTCTAAAACCATAGATAATGGCAGTTACTATTTTTGTGTAGTTTCATCATTTTATGTGTATTATATAGATGTACATAAAATATACAGTTGATGTATGTAAACTTCAAATTCCATCTTTCCAGGTAAGTTTGAAGCATGTCTATATGTCATTTAAAATACCATAAAATCACACTTCTGGCCAAGATGGAGACGTAAGTACATACACTGTGGCTCCTTAAACAACCAAAAGAAGGACAACAGCCAATTTAAAGGCCAAAATCAACCAGAAGTGCAAGAAAATCAAACCATATGGAAATCCAACAACCAAGGAGTAAAAGAAGAAATATTCATCCATATCAGTAGAAAGGGAAAGATTGGCAGCTGGATGGAAAGGACTCTCAGCAAGGTGGTGGTTGGAGGACTGGGGGGTCCCATTCTTACGTGCAGATAAACCAGGAGGAACAACTGGGGAGTGAGACAGACTGCACAACCCAGTGTTCCAGTATGGGAAATAAAGCCTCAAGACCTCTCACTGAAAAATTCTGTGGGGGTTGTGATGTCAGGAGAAACTCCCAGCCTCACAGGTGAGTTCATTGGAGACAACCACAGGGTCCTAGAATATACACTAAACCACCCACACCGGAATAAGCACAAGAAGGGCCCAATTTGCTTGTGGGTAGCAGAGGAATTGACTGAAAGCAGGTGAACAGTTGAGCAAGCAGCATTGTTCCCTCTCAGACTGTTCTACCACATACAATGCCACAACTCAGTGATGTGGGTTGCCCTGCCCTGGTGAATACATAAGGTTATGCCCCTTGCAATGTAACAAGCTTGCCGAAGCAAAAAAAAAAAAAAAGAGCCCATATGAAAAAACAGATCAAAGCTCCAGAAAAATTACAACTAAGTGACAAAGAGATAGATAACCTATCAGATGCATAGTTCAAAACACTGGTAATCAGGATGCTCAAAGAAATGGTTGAGTATGGATGCAAAACAGAGGAAAAAGTGAAGGCTATGAAAAGTGAAATAAAGGCAAATGTATAGGGAACCAACAGTGAAGGGAAGGAAACCAGAACTCAAATCAACAGTTTGGACTAGAAGGAAGAAATAAACATTCAACCAGAACAAAATGAAGAAACTCAAATTCAAAAAATGAGGAGAAGCTTAGGAACCTCCAGGACAATTTTAAACATTACAACATCTGAATCATAGGGGTGCCAGAAGGAGAAGAGGAAGAGCAACAAATTGAAAAATTATTTGAACACATAATGAAGAAGACCTTTCCAGATCTGGCAAAGGAAATAGACTCCCAGGAAGTCCAGGAAGCTCAGAGTCCCATAGAATTTGGACTCAAGGAAACACACAACAAAGCACATCACAATTACATTATCTAAGATGAAAGATAAGGGGAGAATCTTAAAAGGAGCAAGAGGAAAGAAGACAGTTACCTACAAAGGAGTTCCCGTAAGACTATCAGCTGATTTCTCAAAAGAAGCCTTACAGACAAGAAGGGGCTGGAAAGAAGTATTTGAAGTCATGAAAGGCAATGACCTGCATCCAAGATTACTCTATCTAGCAAAGCTATCATTTAGAATAGGACAGAAATAGAAAGTGTTTCCCAGATAAGTTAAAGTTAAAGGAGTTCATCATCACCAAGCCCTTATAGGAGATGTTAAAGGGCTTATCTAAGAATAAGGAGAAGATCAAAACTACAAATAGTAAAATGACAATAAACACAACTATCAACAATGGGATAGAAAAAAAAAAAAACCTCAGCAAACAGCTAGAATAGGAACAGAATCATAGACATGGAGATCACATGGAGGGTTATCAGCAGGGAGGTGGAGGTGGGATAATGGGGGAAAAGGTACAGGGAATAAGAAGCATAAATGGTAGGTACAAAATAGGCAGGGGGAGGCTAAGAATAGTGTAGGAAATGGAGAGGCCAAAGAGCTTATATGTACGACCCATAGACATGAACTAAAAGGAGGGGGAATACAGGTGAGAGGCAGTGCGCAGGACAGAGAGGAATAAAGGGGTAAAATACCACACTGTAATAGCATAATCAATAAAATATATTTAAAACACCATAAATATCATATTAAAGGCTTTATAGCATTAAGTTGTGGAAATATCATATTTACTCAACTGTTCCCCAATTCATAGACATTGCAAATGGTAGATATTTTTCAATGGTTGGCTTGGATAAATAATTAATGTTCACTATATTAATGTGGTGCTTTAAATTACCTAACTGACCATAAGAAAAGTACAGAGGGAGAAACAGAGGGGGGCAGGAAAGGAGGGGATGGAGGGGGAGAGGGTGAAGAAGGAGGGAGGGAGAGAGAAAGAGAAAATGAATGTCATGACAATGAAAATTCTTACCCCTGCCTAAACCTGCTTCTATGATATAATATCTGGATTATGTGACCCAAGATATTCTTTAATGGGCACCTGCCAACAGGATATCCTACCTTACCATATTCTGATGTCAACATCAGGGCCTCATGGATATTGATGCCTGACTCAGGGGCATAGTATTCTTTTATGCGATTGTAAGATTTCACAGAATTTGGGTTTGCCTTGGTGGGATCTGAAAGACCACAGAGTCAAAGTTAAGTACTGAGAAAGCCTGAGCAGTTTAGTATGAAGGTAAGAGGGCAGGGGAAGCTAGAGGAAGATCGTTTCCTTTTCTTGGCTAGGAGACCAGGGTACTATAGAGTTTGAGGGATCAGTCTGCAAGACTACCCTCACTTTTGACAACAATTGCAAGTTTGGAGGGTTCCTAAAATGACCCTCATGCTCAATGTTTTGCTAGAAAGATTCACAGAACTTATTGCAAGCTATTGCTTGCAAGCTTATTGCAAACTACAGGAAAAGGATAAATATTAAAAATCATTCAAGGGAAGAGATGCATGATGCAGAGTCCATGAAAGTTGCAAATGCAAATCCTCCAGTTGTCTTTTCCAGTGGATTAATGGGAAATATTATTTTATTAGCATCAGTGTGTGACAGTACATATGGAGTATTGCCAATCAGGGAAGCTCACCGGACACTTGGTGCCTAGAGATTGTATTAGGGCTCCCTTTTTGACTCATAAGTTTTACATGACTGACCTTCTGTTTCTAAGCTCTCCAGAGTTAGAGCTGATACCACACAGCTGCCCTTTAGTCTCCATTACCTCTTGAGGAAAAATGGACCTACATGACCTAAAGTCCCTGTCATAAATCATATTGTTAGACTCTCTAGTCACCAAGGCATCCAGGTAAACAAAGACACTCTCATAAGGCACGACATTTTAAAGCTTTAGAGACTACCTTCCAGAAGCCAAAGGCACAGGCCACACTTTTTTTTGAATAAGGTTAAATTCTTTACTATACAAGTACTCTGTCTAGCAGGGATCTCCGCTTGATGACTACCTGTCTGCCAGCATGTGGTGTGCTATGAAGGAAAGTCTGAGAAAACTGATACTATTTTTACATTATAGGAGGGAGGTACCTACTTAAGCACATATAACATCTTTCAGTAATTTGGCATCCTGGCACTTTGCTTGGCTTACCCTACCATGTTTTCTCTGCAGGGCTGTCCAGGTCTAAACACAACCAGAATAAGTAGTTTTTATGTGGTATGAAATGAAAGTCACAAGAAAAGTCCCCTTATATGTGGAATCTAAAGAACAATAGAAATGAATAAACAAAATAGAATGAGACTCATAGACACAGAGAGCAAACTGGTGGTTGCCAGAGGAGAGGGGTTGGGGGCTCTGGGTGAAAAAAGATAAAGGTGTTAAGAAGTACAAATTGGTAGTTACAGAATAGTCATGGGGATGTAAAGTATAACATAAGGAATATAGTAAATAATATTGTAATAACTATGTATGGTATAGAAAGGATACTGGAGATACCAAGGGCCATTCTTTGTAGCATATACAATTGTCTTACCATTATGCTGTACACCTGAAACTAATACAAAATAATATTGAATGAAAACTGTAATTGAAAAAAAATAAAAATATTTAGTTTGTTGACTTCTACAGAAAGAAATAGAAACATCAACAAAATCAACAAACTTCTAAAAAAATCCCCTGACAACAAACCTGTCCCTTCATAACCCAGAACCACAGAACATCAATGACCCCTTAAAGATCATCTAATTAAGGTGTTGGAAAACTATGATGTGGGTCCAGATTTGGTTCTTTGCCTGTTTTTGTAAATAAAGTTTAATTGGAACAGCCATGCCCAATCATTAATATATTATTGAAAGCTGCTTTCATGCCATAATGACAGAATTAGGAAATTGTGATGGAGGTCATATGGCTGCAAAAACATCTAACTGTCTGTCTCTCCCCCCACCCCGCCAAAAAAAAAGTTTGCTGACCTCTGGACAGTTCAACCATATCATTATGCAGACATAGAAATTGAAGTCCAAATTGGAGCAATATTATTAAATCAGGCAAATAAATATTGAGTCCCTGCTCTGTGTTGGGCACTGTTGAAGGCACTTGAGATACATGGTAAACAAAGCAGATAAAAAATGTTAGACTAATTATACTAACAATTATACTAACACACTAATGTTAGCAGTTGATAATGTCATGGAAAAAGACTAATAAAAGGTGAGTGGGCTAATGGGATCGGAAGAGTTGCAACTTTAAATAGGATGATGAGAGTAGGTAGGCTTCACTGAATAGTTAAATTTTTAGAAAATACTTGAAGAAGGCAGAGATGAGCCTTGGAGACTCTTGTGATAAAACTTTTTCAGGTGGAGGAAACTGGTCATGCAAAGCCTTGAGGTGGTCATGTTCTAGCAACAACAAAAAGAGCCCAGCACGTCTGGAATAAAGTGAGTGATAGGGAGGATAGAGGGAGATAAAGGAAGAGAAGTACTCATTAGTTTGTTTTTTTTTATTAGGTTTCTCTTACATGTGATATCATATGGTATTTGTCTTTCACTGTCTGGCTTATTTCACTTAGGATAATGTTCTCCAGTTCCATCTATGCTGCCACACAAGGTAGGAGTTTCTTCTTTCTTTCTGCTGTGTACTAGAACCAGAGGCATGGAATCACGGAACAGTATGACAGTGACCAGAGGTGAGGGGGAAGGAGTATAATGGTGGAAAGTATGGGGAAGGGATTAGTCAAAGAATATGTAAGAATGAACCATGGACATGGTCAACAGTGTGGGGACTCACTGTGGGAGCAGGGACTGGACTGGGTGGAGGAGGGCAAAGGGGAAAAATTGGGACACCTATAATAGAATAACAATAAAATATTTTTTAAAAAAGGAAGAGCAGTAATGGGGTACCAGACACCATACTGTTTATAATGCCATTGGGAAGACTATTAGTAAAATGAGGATGATGGCAGATTTTGAACAGAGGAGTAACATGACCTGACTGGGATTTAGATTTTTAACTCCACTGTTAAAAATAGACTGTTAAAAGGTGAATGTGAAATAAAAAATCAGTGTGATGGTTAATTTTATATGTCAAATTGACAGAGCTACGGGATGCCCAGATGGCTGGTAAAACATTCCTAGATGTATTTGTAAAGGTGTTTCTGGAAGAGAGTAGCATTTGAATTGGCAGACTGAGTAAAGAAGATACCTTTCAACAATACAGGTTGGCATCATGTAATCCATTGAGGTTCTGAATATAACAAAAATCTGGAGGAAGGGCAAATTCACTCTCTGCTTGAGCTAAGACATTCATCTTCTCTTTCCCTCACATTGGCACCCCTGATTCTCAGGCCTTCAAATGTGAAGTCTGGTCTGAGACATATATCTACTCCCCCCGCCCCATTCCTGGGGCCTCCAGCTTGCAGACAGCAGATTGTGGGAATTCTTATCCTCCATAAATGAATGAGTCAGTCTCTCATCATAAATCTCTTTTTGTGTATGTTATATATTTCCTATTCTTTTTTTAGAACCTTAACTAAGGCAAGTTAGGAAGCTGCAATTGTAGTGCAACCTAGAGATGATGTTGGCTTGCACCATCTTGGTAGTGGTGAAAGAGATGAGAAGCGATATAGTTATGGATTTATTTGAAGATAGTACCAAACAAGATTTGCTAAAGGTTTGAATGTAGGTTATAAGAGAGAAAAAATGAGTTGAGATTTTTGCCATGCGCAACTGGAAGAATGGAGTTGCCAAAGTTATACAGGACATTGGTGGAAGCATGAGTAGTTGAAGCTAGGCCACACTCTCCCCACTTCCAATCTAGTGTTCTTTCCACTAATTTGATTGTGCCTTTGGTATTCTGATATGACTCTTTCAGACAATAGAAGTTGGTCCAAAGAATGTGCAGCACCAACAGTGTGCAAATGATTTTAAAAAGACTCAGAGCCATGGCTTTTACAGAGTATCACTGTTCCTAGGTTTATTTCCAGGTTTATCTTTCTGAGTTCAGAGAAAGGAAATTTTCCTTAATATTTAGTACAAACTCATTAAAAAGTTTCCCTGTGACCAGCTTTGAAACGAAGAAAACAAAGATACTGGCCCTGCTTGAATCTCATAGGATAATAAATATTCCTAGTGAACATAATTGTTTTTAACCTTTATGCCAGGTACAATAAATGTCAAAGGGAAAGATAACCTGGCATTCTCCTGAAATGGCTTAAATAATAGGCCCAAGTTTGTTTTAATGGGAACTCACCCAGTAGACACACTCATGTAACAAATGAGAAATCTCTAATGAGAGTTGCATTATTTCCATTGCCTTTTATGCCATCCTTAATTGATCACCATCATGCACAGCTAATTAAGAGCATGATAATCTGACCGAGGTATTTTCAGCCAGGGCACTGGTGCCTGCTTTAAAACAATGACTTCTGGAAGCCCATGCCAAGATGGCTGGCAGGTTACTCTATAGCAGGGGACTGCCCAATTAGAAAGCACAATCCTTCACTGACCGATCCAACCTTGCACAGTCCTGGAGTTTGATTGTTGCAACTGTGGATGGGAGCATTAAGACCAACCCTCAGTGATGTCCAAACCACACCAAGGTATGACCTTCTTGGCCTGAGCACTACTGGCTAACTTCCTATTCCTAAGGCCCATTTCTTTATCCCCCCCATCCCCATTTCAGAGATTTCTATCCTGAATCTTTTTTACAGGCCTGTTCTCAGTGGACCAGGGAGGTGTACTGAAAAGGTGATTGGATTTGCATTCTGTTCTCAGCTCAGTTACAAACTGGCTATATAACCTTGAATAAGTCACTTCTCTGTTATATTCTACTTTTTTTCTACTTGAAAGTGAAAGGTTAGAACAGGCAAATTTCAAGGTTGCTTTTAGGTTTGACTCTTTAAAAAATATTTTATTTATTTATTTATTTATTTATTTATTTTAGAGAGGGGGAAGGGAGGGAGAAAGAGAGGAAGAGAAACATCAATGCATGGTTTCCTTTCACACATCCCCTACTGGGGACATGGACTGCTACCCAGGCATGTGCCTGACTGGGAATCAAACCAGTGACCCTTTGGTTCACAGGCCAGTGCTCAATCCACTGAGCCACACCAGCCAAGGTATGACTTTTAGTTATTCAATGGCTTTAGCTTTCAAAAACAAGTGGTGAGATTGGGAAAATTTTGTTAAACTTAGAATTCTCATGGTCTCTTCCATGATTTTGGGATAAAGAAAATTGTCTGGTCCATCTCAAGCACCTCCTTTTGTGAGAATCAAAATGAATGTATAAATAAAATACCCAAATGCAGACATATGCTCAGTGTCATTATTATGTAATTGAATTTATTAAGCCCTTGGTCAGGGAACACAAGATTTGTTTCTTTCCAACTGTTTTGAAGAGCACCCCAAGGGGTTGGTCAGGGAGCTAAACATTTGTGCCTCTGCTATTACACATGTCTGATTGAGGCATGGAATTATTTCCTTTAGGAATTAATTTTCATCACAGAGATGCAAATTAAAACCACAAAGAGATATTTCACAATGATCAAATTAAAAATATTAAAATCTGTCAATACCAAGTATTGGTAAAGATATAATAGGAACTTTAATCTACTGTTGTTGGGAATGTGAATTGGTACAACTTCTTTACCTAGTGAATACAAACATGCTTGTATATAAATGTTCATAGTAGTGTTTTCTGTAAGGGGAAAATGGAAATAATATGAGTGCACATATTATATATATATATTTGGAACTAACATGCAATGAATGGAAATGAGGGATAATCAAGATGGCTGCTGAGTAGGTGGAAGCTGAGCCCACTTGCTTGTGCCCCAGCACTGATGTTTGGCTGATCTTCCAACAAGTGGCCTGAACAATAAATGGAATCTCAACTGGTATGAATTTTTGAAGCCAAGGAGTACAGAGGATGCTTTGCGCCATCCAATAAGAGATTTTATAAGTTGAAATGGCAATGCCTTGTGCAAGGCTCCTGCATCAGAAGACAGAACAGACAGAAAACACAGTTTAGGGGTTCCCTTGCCTCCCAGCATGGGGGCTCTGGTCCCACACAGGGGACCCCCAACCCTAATCTGGAGAGACTTGGGAGGATATTCAGAGTCTGGGAGACTTAGGGTGCACACACACACAGCACGCAGCACGAACTGGGAGAGTTCTAGAGATAAACTCTGTCTCCTAAAACTGTCAGAGTGCTGGTGGACTGCAGACAGCCCTGACTGAGAGAGACTTTGTGCTTTTGGGAGAAGTGGAGCATGCAGAGAGCTGATCCATGGCTCAGTGCTGCAGTGTGTGTGTGCCACATACAGACTTTTTAAGAAAGGGAGCTGATGCATGGCTGGGCAGGGACCCATGTATGCACAAGCAGCAGCTCTGCAAGCAAAGAAACCAAAGTGAAAGTGCAGTTCATTACCACTGAGTCCAGCACTCAGAAAAAAAACAGAAAGTGGTGCAGTGGAGTGATTACGGGACACCACTCACCAGGGTTGGTGAACAGGGAGCTGTGCAGAGCAGAGTTTGGAAGTGAGTCTCCTGCAAGAATGGCAGTCTGGGGACTGGACATGCAGGACCTGAGTGCCTGAGATTCATTGCAGCCAGGCAGGGCCCCTAATAGGCAGGCATGCCCAACCCCCACCTGTAGGATTGTACACTCTCAGACCAGTGAATCCAGGCTCAGGGGCACCTGCTGGGTTCATATCTGTAGGGGAAAGAAGGAGAGGTTCTGAAAGGGCCCTTTCTGAAATTTTATCAGGTGTTATGCTGGTTCCTCAGGCCAGGCCATGATCCACTGAAACCAACAGAGCAGAGAGATTAGAGATAGGTGCAGCAAGGGATATTCAGGGACCTACTGAGACTTGGATGTTATATAGAGCTGCCATCAGATCTGTATAAGCAGGAAAGAGCTGACCCTTTTACACAAATTGCTCCCTCACATAAAATGAACAGCTAATTCGTTAGAAATTATACCTTACTGGAAAGAACCTGGGACACACCAAGATGTGTGGTGGGGGTTGGGAGTGTGGAAATACACCCACCATCTTCCCTGGAGACTGAACAGTGCCTCCTGGGGGTGACCCAAGGGCCCCATCCTCATGATCTCACCAGAGGTCCCCTCTGGAGGCAGATGGAGGTGGTACTTGCAGTGCTCTCAGACATTAGATGAGCTACTTCTGGAGCTTGTGCTGATGGAAAGCTGGCATGGCAGAACAGTGAGGACTAGCCAGCCCTGAGTGAGACAGCTATAGACTGTGGGTCACTTGTAGCCTTGAACAGGCTGCCTAAGGCTAGACTGTAATACCATCTGACATTACCAGGGGTGGATCCAGAAGTAGAAGACAGTGGCAAACACAACTCTGCTGAGATGACTTCCACCTTGGTCTTCTTCATTATCTGCATTATTTTTTTTCCTGCAAAGCTTTTTAACATTCTTTATTTTTCTTCAGTTTTGTTCCTATTATTTCATTATTTTTATTTTAGTTTTATTTCATATCTCATATTTTATTCTTCCCTTCTCTTACTCCATTTTTCCTTCTTCCTTCCCCTTCTTAGTTTTGTCTTAAATTTTAGTTTTGGCTCTTTTGTGCCTTGTTTCTATTTCTCAGCCTTACCATTTGTCCTCCCTCCAGGCTCTCAAAACCATTTACCATTATCATCTCACATTTTCCCCTTTCTTATAACACCCTTATTCTCTCTCCAGCTTTATTAATCTTTGCTCATTTGTCATTGATATGATGGTTTCTGTTACATTTTTCAACTTTATTTCAACTTCCTAGATATTCACTATTTTGTATTTCAAATCTCAAAATTTGCTGTTCCCCTCTTCTACTCCATTTTGCCTTCCTCTTACCTTTCTTATTTTAATTTTGAATTTTATTTTTCCTTCTTTTAGCCTGGTTTTTATTCCTTACTTTTATTATTTCTTCTCCCTCTATCCTCTGAAAGTAATTTTTCTTTCCCTTAGACAACTCATAATCTATTCTCTTTCTTTTTCTTCTTATAATATTCTTATTCTCTTTCCACCTAAATTAATCTTTGTTCATTTGTCATTGATATTGCTGTGGTGGTTGTTTTTCTTCAATTTCATTCCAGTTTTTTTTCATTCTTTTCATTTTAAACCTCATATTACACTCTTTGTTTTTCTTACTCCATTTTGCATTCTTCCCTCCCTTTTTATTTACATTGTAAATTTTATTTTCTATCTATCTATGCCTTGTTTCTATTCCCTGCTCTTATTATTAGTCCTCCCTCAACCCACTCAAAATAATTTCTTTCCATTAGTCATCTCATGTTCAGTTTCATTTTCTTATAATCTTAATTTTTCAGTAACATTGCGGACATCCAATGTTGTAATATTTCCCAATATATCTCCCAGAGTAAGGAAAAAATAAATGATGCCACATCAAATTAATAAACTTCTGCATGGCTAAATAAACCATTATCAAAATGAAAATGAAACCTACTGTATGGGAGAATATATACACCAATGATATATCAGATAAAGGTTTAATCTGAAAAATATATAGAGAACTCATATGACTCAATACCAGGAAAGCAAAAAAAAATCCATTTAAAAATGGGCAAAGGACATGAATAGACAATTATCCAAGGAGGATACACAGGCTTATAGACATATGAGAAATGCTCAACATCACTAGCCATCAGAAAGATGCAAATTAAAAACACAATGAGATATCACCTCACATCTGTCAGAATGGTCATCATTAATAATTCAACAGACACCAAGTGCTGGTGAGAACATGGAGAAAAATGAACCTTAGTTCACTGTTGGTGGGAATGCAGCCTGGTGCAGCCTCTGTGGAAAACAGTGTGGATATTATACAAAAAATTAACTACCCTTTTGACACAGTGATTCCACTGCTGAGAATATACCCAAAGAATCCCAAAATATCAATTCAAAAGAACTTATGCACCCCAATGTTCATAGCAGTGCTATTTACAAAAGTCAGCTGTTGGAAACAGACTAAATACCCAGTAGTAAATGAGTGGA
The DNA here is from genome assembly GCF_004126475.2 of Phyllostomus discolor. NCBI lineage: Eukaryota > Metazoa > Chordata > Mammalia > Chiroptera > Phyllostomidae > Phyllostomus > Phyllostomus discolor. Next base: position 78,787,706 of record NC_050198.1, on the reverse strand, counting down.
TCAGAAAACTGTGGTACCTTTAAACAATGGGATACTATGCAGAAAAAAAGAAAGATAGATTTCCTACCTTTTGCAAAAGATGGTTGGATATGAAGACTATTATGCTAAGTGAAATAAGCCAGTAGCTGAAAGACAAACACTATATGATCTGACTTATAAGAGGAATCTAATGAATAAAATAAACTAATGAACCAAATAAAACCAGAGACATGGAAACAAATGACAGCTGTCATAGGCAATGGAGGAGGGGAATAAGGGTGGAAAGAATAAAAAGGGGTTGGTCAAAAAACATGTGTGAATGACCCATGCATATGGTCAACAGTTTGGGGATTGGTTGTGGGAGCGGTGGTTGGGCTGGGTGGGGAAAGTCAAAGGGGAAAAATTGAACAATTATAGGAGAATAACAATAATTTAAAAAATATAAAAAGGAGGAAATGATTAAGCCATGTAAATATATATATGAAAATCTAAAAAACATGGTATTTACAAAAATATCATGCCCCAGATAAATATGGATAGTATAATTTTAGTTTTATAATGTTTAAAACAATAGAAAAAATAAAGAAAACAATTGTTAGGAATACAGGTATACTTACAGAGGATAACATTTTTTTAAACCTGTGGAAGTCTTGGCTGATCTGAGAGATAAAAACTCTTAAAAATTGAGAGAATTATGGATAAAATACTTAAATATGAGTCACGACACCATAAAAGTCTTAGAAAAGAATATAGGAAGGAAAATATCAGATATTCAACATAGTAATACTTTTACCTATATGTGCCCTAGAGCAAGGGGTATAAAGGAAAGAATAAACAAATGGGATCTCGTCAAAATAAAAAGCTTCTACACGGCTAAAGAAAATAGCATTGAAATGAAAAAGGAACCCACCATATGGGAAAATATATTTACCAATGATATCTCAGACAAGGGTTTGATCTCTAAAATATAAAAGAACTCACACAACTCCTCTCCAGGAAGACAAACAACCCAATTAAAAAATGGGCAAAGGACTTGAACAGACACTTCTCCAAGAGGACATACAGAGGACTCATAGACATATGAAAAGATGCTCAGCATCACTAGCCATCAGAGAGATGCAAATTAAAACCACAGATACCACTTTATACCAGTCAGAATGGCCATTATGAGCAAATCAACAAACAACAAGTGGTGGTGAGGTTGTAGGAAAATGGGAACCCTAATATACTCTTGGTAGGAATGCAGACTGGCACATCCACTGTGGAAAACAGTATGGGATTTCCTCAGAAAACCAAAAATGAAACTGCCTTTTGACCCAACAATTCCACTGCTGGGATTATACCCTAAGAATCCTGAAACACCAATTCAAAAGAACCTTTGCATCCCAATGTTCATAGCAGCACAATTTACAATAGTCAAGTTTTGGAAACAACCTAAATGCCCATCAGTAAATGAGTGGATCAAAAAACTTTGGTATATTTACACAATGGAATACTATGCAGCAGAAAGAAAGAAGGAACTTCTACATTTCATGACGGAATGGATGGAACTGGAGAGTATTATGCTAAGTGAAATAATCCAAGTGTTGAAAGAGAAATACCATATAATCTCGCCTGTAAGTGGAACTTAATGAACAAAACAAATAACAAGCAACATATAACCAGAGACATGGAAACAAAAAACAAACTGACAGTAACCAGAGGGGACAGTGGAGGCAACAATGGAGAGAAAAGGGAAAGGGTCATCAAGGAACATTTATAAAGGGCCCCATGTGTCACAGACTCTGGTTAGCAGAGTCAGTGTATTGTGGCTGCAGATGAAAACAAATGCACAGACTACAGTAGTCTTGTGGAGAAAAAGGGAAGTTTTGGTACTTTTTTAAGATGAGAGTCCTGCAGCCACTTCTCTCAAGGGGAGAGTGCCTTGGCCACTCTCTCAAGGGGAGAGTACACCGACCCTTACCTGGACAGGCTTTTATTGTTTTTCTCAAGTCTTACATCAAAGAAGGATTTATTATCTATTACATAGAATATTGTTGTCTACAGTTTAGGTACATTCGAAGAAATGAAAATAACAAATGCAGAAGGGCAAGCTGGCGAGCTGATTAGCTCCCTCCTTGGGAAAATTCACGCAGGCTTTGTAAATTACCTTGTAGATAGGCAACAAATATCTACTGTTTCAGACCAGGCTGAGGGAGTTTTAGCAAGAGCAAGCCATAACAGTCTGAATGCATTTTCTAGGTCTGATTCCCACGGGAAAACTGGTTTGAGGGTCTGGCTCCTGCCCACCACTTCACTCCTGTAGGTTTTCCATACAGGGCTGAGTCACATTTGCCAGATTAAAACAAAATGGTTCCCTACATCCATGGACAAATCCAAATGTAGGTTTGAGGGTGGTAGGCAGAGATGGCTGAGGTGGGAGGGAGTGGTGGGGGGAAAATGGGGACAACTGTACTTGAACAACAATACAAAATAATAAAAGTTAGCCTTACCAAACCTAAAAAAAATGAGTGATTAACAAAATATTTCAGATAGGAAATATCTTTGATAAATGAATGGGGAGGTAATTTCAAAGGAACATGAAAGGGTCTTCAGTTATTGCTTCTGGGTTCTTTAGTTTTGAAAATTAAAAAAAAATATATGATCAAAACATTCCTGTAATAAACACTCAAATAATACAGAAGAATATAAGGTTAGAATTAAAATTTTGTTTTCTGCCCTGGCTGGTGTGGCTCAGTGGATTGAATATTGGCCTGTAAACTAGGGGGTCACTGGTTTTATTCCCAGTCAGGGAGCATGCCTATGTTGTGGGCCTGGTCCCTGGTTGAGGGTGCGCTGGAGGCAATAACACATTGGTGTTTCTCTCCCTCTCTTTCTCCCTCCCTTCCCTTCTGTCTGAAATACATAAACAAACAAACAAATAAATAGATAAATAAAATATTTTTTTGTTTTCTTATGCTCTACAATTCCATTTATGAGAGGAAAGCAGTGCAATCAAGAATATGTGGTACATTCTTCTAGAGCAGTAGTTCTTAGTTTTGTCCTTGGACCAGTACAAGTACCATGGTATCACCTGGGAACTTGTTAGAAAGGCATATTATCTGGCCTCATTCTGGATATAGTGATTGAGACACTGGAGTTGAGGCTGTGCAATTTGTGTTTTAACCAGCCCTCTTGTCAGTATCAACCCTGGTTGAATAATAATAGAATCATCTGAGAAAATTTGAAAACAATACCAGAGCCCAGTTTTTACCAGAGATTTTCTTTATATCTCCTCCAGTAATAAGTGTAGACAAAGTTGAGAGTTATTGATCTAGGCTTTATATAATATATATATAAATATATAAATATAAATAAATCTATGTATATAAATCTCAATTTATATATAAATATAAATCTCTAAATCTAAATATATATAAACCTATATATATTTACATATATACCAACCTATATATATATATACATATATATATAGCTAAGTGAAATAAGCCAGTCAGAGAAAGACAAAAAGACTAGTACCATATGGTCTCACTCATATGTGAAATATAATGAATGAAATAAACAGACAAACAAAATTCAACGAGAGGCATGGATACATGGAACAGACTGACAGGTCTCAGAGGGAAGAGGGGTTGGGGGGACTGGAGGAGATTGGCCTGGGAACATACATGCCTATATGCATAGCCCATGGACATTGACAACAATGTGGTGAAGGTGAGGGAAGGCATATGTAATAGTATCAACAATAAAACTAATTTTAAAAAAATATTATATATTACACATAATGTATATAAATTGATCTAAGCTTTCTATATTACATATACATATATTATTATGTAAATATATGTGTAGTATAGAAGGTTGAGACCAATGACTCAACCCTGTCCACATATTAAAATTACATATTATAATTATATATGTGAATATATTAGGTTCTTCTACATCTTTGACTTCTCACTAATAATATGTCAACAAATATAAATGTTTCATTTTTTTAGAGCTGTGTTTCTTAACTAGGGACAATTTTGTTCCACAGGTGACATTTAGCAATATCTGGAACCTTTTTTTTTTTGTCATAACTGGTGGAGGCACTACTAGCATCTACAGGGTAGAGACTAGGGATGCTGCTAAATATCCTACAAGGTACAGGACAGCTTCCCACAAAAATGAATCATCTGACCCCCACTGTCAGTAGTGCTGAGGTTGAGAAATCCTGTTTTAGAAGAATACATAGTGTTCCATTTTAAGACAGTATTAGATATTATTCTATCTTCCCAATGTGCTTTGGTTACTTCATTTAATACTCACATTTTATGAAGGAGTTGAAAAGGTGTGAGTTATGTCTTGCCTCTGCACATACTTTTCCCCAAACTTACTAAAGTAAGTTGTATGATTTTTGCTTCTTTTCTGTTCCATCAGTAATCAACATATTCCTGGCCATGTTAAAACTATTGAATAAAAAGCTTATTGAGTTGAATTGCATATTCCTCGGTCCCCAGAATATAGTCCAATTCTATTGTATTTGTCTCTGGTTTCTGTTAAACCCTAGAAATTCTTGGTAAAATTCTTTCTGTCAATAAGAAATGGAATCAACTGTAGTGTCTCAGGTGTATTGCAGAGTGAATGATTAAACATCATTAGCAAATAGTAAGCTGTCTGCTGTGACCTTTCAGTTTTTGGTATTTTGACTGATGGTCCCCTTTTTAGAGTTTAGTAAAGTTGTAAACAGAAAGACATGAGACCCACTGATGGGCCAGGCAGTCAAATACCAAATATGAAAAGGTCAGCATCAAGCTCTGCTTGCTGATATGACTCAGACTGGCTTGAAATTGGGTGGGCCTGTGACACTGTGTCTTTGAGCTATCAACTTAAAAGGAAAATGACAAATGGTTCCATAGTAAATGGAATGGAGAAATACTCAGTTTGAATCCTATTGGAAGATTGGAAACTAGCTCTGACTGAAACTTACGTAGATAATATCATGGAAACTTTATGTTTTGAAGGCTTTGTCTAGGGCGATGTTGTTGTTTTCTTCTGTCTTTTTCTAAGATTTTTAGTATCATGAAAACACTTACCTCTTTTTTTGGTAACAGCAACATCCTTGCCATGCTATTAAATGTAGAGTCTTTAAAGACTGTTATAAAACTTTCTCAGACCATGCTGTCTACTTCCTTAATGTTTCTTATTTTTATCTTTTTAGATTTATGTCAACTATTTATTTTCTTCTTCCTGCATTGTTTAAGACTCTATTGCTCCTTGAAGTACTCCCAACTTTGTTTTCTCCAGCCTTGGGATGTAGTAAGTTTCTCATAATGAGAAATATTGGATCATTTATTCATGAATTCACCAAACATTGTTTGAGTGCCTAATATGAGTCAGGGCCTGTGTAAAATGCCAAGGTATATGGTTCCTGCTATCTGAGTATAATAAGTATAGAAGGGAGCCCAACTTCTAAGAAAATGTAATTTATTTATTAAATAGCATGAATTCAGTGTGATACAAACGTGAATTCACACGTGATACAGTGTAAGACGTTTCAGTTTTACTTTATCTCAATAACTGCCTTCAACTATGTGTTGTTACATTTCTATTTCTGTTCTCTTTTAACATTTTGGACATCCTACATCTTTCTCACTATTTTCAATCTATTAAAGTGCAATCCACCTATCAATATGTCTAAGAAAAAATACCTTATAATACCAAGTGTTTATGAGAATATATAGTAAGTGGAATGCACACACATTTCTGTTATGAATGTAAATTGGGGTAACTACTGTGGAAATTTTGGGCAGTAATTACTAATTCGAACATATGCTATCCTATTACCCAGCAATTCTATCACTAGTTACATGCACAACACAAAAGTAAACACGCTTACCAAAAATATATACTTGATTGTTAACAGAAGCACTATATATAACAATAAGGAACTGAAAATGTCTCAGATATACTCCATATATCATTTTATTGTGCTTCACTTTATTATATACTGCAGATAATGATTTTTTTTTTACAGATTGAAAGTTTGTGGCAACTCTGTTGAGCAAATCTATTGGTGCCATTTTTCCAACACTCTTGCACACTTTGCATCTCTGTGGCACATTTTAGTAATTGTCACATTTCAAACTTTTTCATTATTATATATGTTATGGTGATCTGTGATCAGATCTTTAATGTTATTATTGTAATTGTTTTAGAGTACCATAAACTGTACTCATATACAATGGTGAACTTAATAATTTTTTTATCTTTTTTATTTTTGTTGAAGTACAGTTGTCTCCATTTTCCCCCTACCACTCCCCCACATACCAGCCATTCCCACCTCCCACCCTCAATCCTACCCACCTTTGGCTTTCTCCATGTAGTCATTCCCCATCTCTCTGTCTCTCCATAAGCTTTCCTATTGCCTGAGAAAGATTGAAGTTAACAATATTGAAATTAAGCAAATTAATAACCCTGCAGTGGCTTCTAATTATTCAAGTAAAAGGAAGAGTTACACTTTATCACTGTAAATTAAAAGCTAGAAATGATTAAGCTTAGTCAGGAATGCATGTTGAAAGCTGAGACAAGCTAAAAGCTAGGATTCTTGTGCCAAACATTTAGCCAAGTTGTGAATGCAAAAGAGAAGTTCCTGGATGAAATTAAAAGTGCTACTTCAGTGAGCATATGGATGATAAGAAAGCAAAACATTCTTATGCTGATATAGAGAAAATTTTAGTGGTCTTGATAGCAGATTAAACCAACCAGTTTTCCTTAAACCAAAGCTCAATCCAGAGCAACGCCTTAACTCTCCTCAATTCTATGAAGGCTGAAAGAGGTGAGGAAGCGGAATTAAAAACAAGTTCAAAGTTAGTGGAGGTTGGAACATGAGGTTTAAGAAAGAAAGCTATTGCTGGTGTGGGTCAGTGGATTGAGTGCTGCCCTGTGAACCAAAGGGCCACTGGTTTGATTTCCAGTCAGGGCACATGTCTGGGATGTGGGCTAGGTCCCCATTAGGGGACATGCCAGAGGCAATCACACATTTATGTCTTTCTCCCTCCCTTCCTCTCTGTCTAAAAATAAATAAATAAAATCTTTAAACAAAGAAAAGGAAAAAAGCTCTCTCCATACATAAAAGTCCAAGATGAGGCAGCAAGTGATGATGTAGAAACCATGGTAAGTTATTCAGAAGATCTAGCTAAGATAATTAATGAAGGTGGCTACACTAAACAACATATTTTCAATGTAGATGAAACAACCTTATATTAGAAGATGCCACCTAGAACTTTCATAGCTAGAAAGAAGTCCAAGCCTGACTTCAAAGCTTCAAAGGACATGCTGAACTCTTAATTGGTGGCCAATGCAGCTGGTGAATTTAAGTTGAAGCCAATGCTCTATTACTATTCTGAAAATCACAGGACCCTTAAGAATGATGCTAAATCTATTCTTCCTGTGCTCTATAAGTGGAACAACAGAGCCAGGATGATAGCAAATCTGTTAGCAACATGGTTTATTAAATATTTTAAACCCAGTGTTGAGACTACTACTAAGAAAAGGTTCCTTTCAAAATAGTACTGTTGATTGACAATGCAGCACATCCCCTAAGATCTGTGAAGGAGAGATATACAATGATATTACTATTGTTTTCATGGTTGCTAATATGATATCTATTCTGCAGCCCATGAATCATGGAGTAATTTCAACTTTTAAGCCTTATCATTTAATAAATACATTCCGTAAGGCTCCAGCAGCCATAGATAGTGATTCTTCTGATGGATCTTGGCAAATTCAATTGTAAAACTTTTGAAAATAATTCACCATTATAGAATCCATTAAGAATATTCATGGTTCATGGAAAGAGGTAAAAATATCAACAATAACAAGATTTCATTCCAACCCTCTTGGATGACTTTCAGGGGTTCAAGACTTCAGTAGAGGAAGTAACTGCACCTGTGGTAGAAAAAGCATGAAAACTAGAATTAGAAGTGGAGTGTAAAGATGTGACAGAATTGCTGCAATCTCATGGTAAAACTTTAATGGAGAGTTCCAAGATGACAGTAGAGTAAGTGGAAGCTACACTAACCTCCTCACAGGACCAATCTAGAATTACAACTAAATTGTACAGAAATCATTTTGAATAGCCAACTGAACACTATCTGGAGGGAAGCCTTAAAATCAAAGACAGACAGAAGAAACCACTTCACAAGAATGGAAGGGAGTACCAAGGAGGTACAAGAGGGCAGAACTTGAAGTTCTGGAGGAATATTTTGGTAGCCAGTGTGGGGCTTCTGAAAAGCCCCTGAGAAATGTGGGGGCTAAACCCCAACCTGGGATCCCCAGCATACAGGACCAGAGCTAGAAAGGAACCCAGATAACTTCTAGCTGTGAAAAGCAGCAAGGTTCCTGTCTGTCAGGGAGAGATGGCTGGAGATGCAGAGATCCTCTTAAATGACCAACACACAAAATTTTGTTTGCAGCCTCTTACCCTGGTTTGTAGCAGAGGGAGGGCAGAGTGGACTAGTGACACTAGAAGGGAGTCTGGGGCTGGTGGCTCTGGGGAGAGAACAGAAGGAACAACCACCAGAATCCCTGTGATGAACCATCCCCCATACTGCGGAAGCCATTTTTCTCTGGCACAGCCCTCTTCTCCAAGTGGCATTAGCCTAAGAGGGAGAAATAACTCCGCCCACAGGAATCACTCTGCACCACCCTGTAGAGCTTAAGTCAGGCTGCTGATTACAGCTTGAGGCTACATCATTGATTAAAGTAACAACTAAGGCAGAAAATACAAAAAAAGAGGTGAAATGGTTAAAAAAAAAAAAAAACAAAAAAAAAAAAAAAAAAACACAAAAACAACAACAACAAAAAAACAGACCCCAAATGAAAGAACAAGAGAATTCTTCGGAAGAAAAACTAAATGGAGGCAAACAATTTATCAGATAATGAGTTTAGAGGAATGATTATAAGGATACTCAACAGGATGAAAAAGATAGAAACCATAAAAAAGAACCAGTCAGAAATAAAGAATATCTGAAATAAATAATACACTGGAAAGGATAAACAGTAGGCTGGATAAAGCAGAGGACTGAATCAGCAATTTGGAAGACAAGGTATATAAAAACACACAGGCAGTGCAGCAAAAAGAAAAAAAAGAATTTAAAGAAATGAGGAGAGCTTAAGGAACATTTTGGGCAATATGAAGTATATCAACATCCACATCATGGGAAAACCAGAAAGAGAAGAGAGTGAGAAAGGAATCAAGAACCAATTTAAAGAAACAGTGAACCAAAACTTCCCTGTTCTGGTGAAGAAAAAGGACACACAAATCCAAGAAGTTCAGAGACTCCCAAACAGGTTGGACCCAAAGAGGCCTACACAAAGACACATAATAATTAAAATGACAAGGTTTAAAGACAAGGGGAGAATCCTTAAAGCCACAAAAGAAAAGCAAGTATTTACATATAAGGGAGAACAAATTAGACTGGTATTTGCTAATTCAACAGAAACATTTCAGACCAGATGGGAGTGGCATGAAAGAGTCAAGGTGATGAAAATCAGAGATCAACCACTAAGGCTGTTTTATACAGCAAGGCTATCATTTAAAATCAAAGAATAAATAATTAACTTCCCAGATAAGAAGAAGCTAAAGGAGTTTGTTAGCACCAAACCAATAATGCAAAACAAAACAAAACAAAAGTAAGGTCTTGCTTTAAGAAAAAGAAGAAAAAGGAAAGGAGAAAGAAAACAGAAAAAAAGCAATCTAATAAAATTGCACAACATACATATCTATCAATAATCACCTTAAATGTAAATGGCCTCAATGTCCCAACCAAAAGACATAGGGTAGCTGAATGGATAAGAAAACAAGACCCATATATATGCTGCCTCCAAGAAACCTTTCTCAACCAAAAGATACAGACTAAAAACAAAGGATAGAAAAAGATACTTCATCTAAAGGGAAAAGAAAAAAAAAAAGGAGTAGCAGTACTTATATTTGACAAAATAGACTTTAAAACCAAGGCTATAGTAAGAGACAAAGAAGAACACTATGTAATGATAAAGGGAACAATCCAACAAGAGGATATAACCCTAGTAAACATTTACACACACATCATAGGAGCAGCTAAGTATATAAAACAAATCATGATGGACATAAAGGGAAAGACTGACAAAAATACAGTACTAGTTGGGGATTTTAACACCCTATTGACTTCAATGGATAGATCTTCCAGACAGAAAATCAACAAGGAGCCACTGGCCTTAAACCACATACTAGATCAAATGGACTTAATTGAGATATTCAGAGCATTTCTTCCCAAAGTGGCAGAATATACATACTTTTCAAATGCACATGGGATGTTTTCTAGGACAAACCACTTGTTAGGACACAAAACAAGTCTCATCAAATTTAAGAGGATTGAAATCATATCAAGCATCTTCTCTCACCACATGCTGTGATACTAAATATCAATCACAAGAAGAACACTGAAAAACATGCAAAGGCATATAAGCTAAATAACATGTTATTAAACAATGGATGGGTCAATAAGGAGATCAAGGAGGAAATCAAAAGATACCTTGAAACAAATGAAAATGAGGACACAACAATCCAAAATCTGTGGGACTCTGGGAAAACAATCTTAAGAGGGAAATCAATAGCATTACAGGCCTATCTCAGAAAACAAGAAAAACCTCAAATAAACAATATAACTTTACACTTACAGTAACTTGAAAAGTAACAAACAAAACACAAATTGAGTAGAAGGAAGGTAATAATGAAGATGAGAGAAAAAAAATAAGTGAAGTAGAATTTAAAAAAAGATACACAAGATCAATGAATCCAAGAGCTTGTTCTTTGCAAACATAAACGAGATTGACAAACCTTGACCAGACTCATCATAAAAAAAGAGAAAGGACTCAAATAAAAAAATCAGAAATGAAAGAGGAGAAATAAAAACTGACACCTAACAATACAAAGGATTGTAAGAAAATATTATGAAAAACTATATGCCAAAAACTATACAACCTGGATTAAATGGGAAAATTCCAAGTAAAATATAATCTTCCAAAAACAAAATCAGAAAGAATCAGAGAATCTAAGTAGACAGATTATACCTAGTGAAATTGAAGCAGTAATCAATGAACTTGCAACAAACAAAGCCCTGGACCAGATGGCTTCACAGGTGAATTTTACCAAACATTCTGAGAAGAACTAACACCTCTTCTTCTCAAATTATTTCATAAAATTCAAGAGAAGTGAAGGCCCCCAAACTCTTTTTATGAGCCCAGCATTATCCTAATTCCAAAACAAGGTAAAGACACTACAAAGAAAGAAAATTATATGTCTATATCCCTGATGTACATGTATGCTAAAATCCTCAACAAAATATTACCAAATCAAATACAGCAATGCATCAAAAATACCATATACCATGATCAAGTGGAATTTATTCCAAGAATGAAAGGTTGGTACAACATTTGCAAATTAATAAATGTTATTCACCACATAAACAAAATATAGGATAAAAAAATATCATGATCATACCAATAAATGTGGAATAAGCATTTGATAAAATCCAGCACCAATTTTTTAAAAGATTTTATTTATTTATTTTATTTTTAGAGAGGGAAGGGAGGGAGATTAAGAAAGAGAGAGAGAAACATCAATGTGTGGTCACTGGGGGTTATCACCTGCAACCCAGGCATGTACCCTGGCTGGGAATCGAACCTGCGACACTTTGGTTCGCAGCCCGCGCTCAATCCACTGAGCTACGCCAGCCAGGGGGAGCACCAATTTTTTTATCAAAACTCCTAGCAAAGTGGAAATAGAGGGAACATACCTAAACATAATAAAGGCCATATACAGCATACCAACTGCCAGCATCTTACTCAATAAGCAAAAACTACAAGCATTCCTCTTAGGATCAGGAACAAGATGAGGATGTCCATTTTCTCCACTCTTTTTCAGTACAGTATGGGAAGTCCTAGCCACAGCAATTAGCAAAGAAGAAATAAAAAGCATCCAAATTGGAAAAGATGTAGTAAAAGTGTAATTATTTGCATATGACATGATACTGTGCTGGAGAACCTGAAATATTCCATCAAGAAACTATAAGAACTGAGTGGGAAGATGGCGGTGTGGTAGGAGGGAGCATATGGCTGATCTGCAGAGGAACAGAGCAAGGGGCCAACAATATCACAACATTTATGAAAATAGGACATCAAAAATTATAGCGGACATTGAAAAACCAGACAGCAAGGAGACTGCCTCAGGGTAATAAGGGCCCATGGATCAGCGCAGGGACCAGGGAGGTTGTAGCCCCCAAGCCCAGTGCTCTCTGGTCTGCCTCAGGGCACCTGGGAGTGTGGAGTCAACCACTCCCTCCCTGGCCAAACAAGGATTGAGCAGCAGTGGAGTGGGGGCTCATTGCTTGAAGGCACAGAGAGGGGAGTGAGGACTGAGAGACAATCACACAGGGGCTGTGAGCACCCACAGATAGCCTTGGGAAGAGCGAGTGCCCCAGACTGTGTGATCAAGGGCGGCTTGGCTGGGTGTCCACACTCCCAACCAGGTGAGAGTATGGTTTTGTGAAAGACCCAGACCTCACAGCCCTGAACAAAGAAAGGGCAAGGGTGTTGGCAGGATTCTGGAGCCCAAGGTGGTGAACTTGGGGGAAGCGCACTTTGAGATTCCTGGATCTCACACGGTGAACCTGGAAAAGATGAGGGCGCTTCCTGGGAACCTAGAGCCCACAGTGGTGAAATTGTCAGAAGTGCACACCCCCTTGAGATACCCGGAGCTTACACCGTGAAACTGGAAAAGACGCCTGCACTCTACTGGACCTGGAGCCTGGGAGACCGCCTCAGTAAGCATGCTTGGGAGCTCCCAGACCCACACACAGGGCCCTGCAGAGAGGCATCAGACCGGCTCTGTGGAGAGCTCATGGCTAGCCTTGGGGACAGTACAAGAGAGACTGACTGAGCTATGACTGGGAAGAGTGAAAAGCATTCCAATTGCCTCTTGGCCTGCTGAAGCCAGCACAACCAGAAAAACTGGTTTGGCCAGTTAGAAACGAACAAGAGGGTTTTTTGTTTTGTTGTTTTTGTTTGTTTGATTTTTATTTTGCTTTTTAAGTAACTTTTTAATTTTTATTTTTATATCTCTCAATTCCTTATGTTTCTCTTCCTTTCATCCTAGTGTTATTCCTTCCTTTCCAAATTTATCTCTCCTGTATTCCATCTTCTGCTTTTTTTCCTTTTTTTTTTTTGAACCTTCAAGTTACTGCAAATTTGTATTATCTTTTTTTCATTATTCTTACATTTTTTATTTTAATAGTATTTTGGTATACCTCTTCTTTCTGTATCGTCTTCTTTGCTTGGCTGGTTATACTATATTGTTTGATAGATTTCCCCTGATATCTTATTCATAGCGTGTTGCTATTTTACTGTCCTTCATTTATGTTCCATTAGTACACCACTCAAGGTTCTATACTCCCTATTCTTGTTATCTAGATCTCATATATTCTGCCATATGATTGCTGCTCTAATATTACTGTAAATAAGACCTATTTCATACAATTGTAAATACTACACAACACCCCTCCCAGATCTCAGCCCACTTCGTGGTTTCCCGAACTCTATTATTGTAGTGGTTAACTCTATTCTCTTACACACTACTCCTATTTACTATTCTTTATTCCCACCCTATCTCAGAATTGGACCTCCCACAGCCTCACTGCTTTCTAGATCCAACTCACAATCCTTTCCTTCCCAATAAGAGTCTTATCTTCTTTCTATCCTTTCTAAAACATGGCTAGTGGAGTGGAAGATCACAGTTAACACTATACATAGCCAAAGGATCTCCTATCTGTTCTCTACTGCCTGCTACTGTAAATATCATAGAATACTCTCTTGCTGTTTTAAACCATTTTCCCTTACCCCTTCAATTGATCACACAAAAAAAGAGTAGAGGGAAGCTGTGAACACCAGGTTACCCGAAGAAGACTGCACCACTGAATCTCACAGGTATTCTATGACAGAAGTTCACACCATAAATCCAGGGAACCAGAACAGATCAATTTGAGAAACAAACGCTTGCAAGAAGAGTCTCACAAACTATGAAAAGACAAAGAAACAATCCCCAAATGAAAGGAAAGGAGGAAGCCTCAGAAAAAAAGCTAAATGAAATAGAGGCAACTCAACTATCAGATATTGAGTTCAAAGAAATGATTATCAGGAAACTCAATGAGCTCACAATGAGCTACCAAACTACAGGGAAGCTACAACAAACTCACTGCAAACTATATCAACATGAAAAAGGAAATGGAAACTATCAAGGGCCAAGAGGAAATGAAGAATACAATTTCTGAAATGAAGAACACAGTAGAAGGAATGAAAAGCAGGATTGATGAAGCAGAAGATCGGATCAGCAGATTGGAGGGCAAAATAGAAAAAAAAAAAACACCCAGAAAAAGCAAGAAAAGGAAAAGAGGCTCAAAAAGAATTAAGAGGGATTAAGACAGCTGCAAGATGATATGAAACGTAATAATATCCGTATACTAGGGATAGCAGAAGGAGAAGAAGAAGAGCAAGGGATATAAAACCTATTTGAAAAAGCAATGATGGAAAACTTCCCTAATTTGATGAGAGAAAAAGTCACACAAATTCAGGAAACACAGAGAGTCCCAATCAAGAGGAGCCCAAAGAGGCCCACCTCAAGACACATCATATTTAAAATGGCAAAATTCAAAACAAAGAGAGAATATTAAAGGCAGCAAGAGAGAAACAGGAAGTAACATACAAGGGAGACCCAATAAGGCTAGCAGCTGACTTCTCAATAGAAACACTCCAAGCCAGAAGAAAATGGCAAGAAATATTCCAAGTTATGAGAACCAGAGGTCTGCAACCAAGGCTACTTTACCCATCAAGGCTCTCAATCAAAATAGAATGCCAAATAAGAAGCTTCCCAGACAAAAGAAGTCTAAAAGAATACACCTCCACCAAACCAGTTCTGCAAGAGATACTAAAGGGGCTGCTTTAAGGAAAGGAAGGGAGAGAGAGAGAGAGAGAGAGAGAGGGGGGGGGGAGGGAGGAACACAGGTACATAAATGGCAATGAATAAGTACCTATCAATAATAACCTTAAATGTAAATGGATTAAATGCTCCAATCAAAAGACATAGAGTAGCTGAATGGACAAGAAACTATTATCCACATATATGCTGCCTACAAGAGACCCACCTCAGGATAAAAGACCTACACAGGCTGAAAGTGAAGGTCTGGAAACAAGTTTTCCAAGCAAATGGACAGGAGATGAAAGCTGGGGTAGCAATACTATTATCAGAAAAAATACACTTCCAAAAAAGGTCCATAAAGAGAGACCCAGAAGGTCACTTCATAATACTCAAGGGAAGAATCCACCAAGAAAATATAAATATTGTAAATATATATGCACCCAATATAGAAGCACCCAAATACATAAAGAAAATCTTAGAGGACTTCAAGAAAGATATTCACAGAAACATCATTATACTGGGGGATTTTAACACCCCACTGTCAAAAATGGACAGATCTTCCAAACAAAATATCAACAAAGATATTGTGGCATTGAACAATGACCTACATGAAATGGACTTAACTGATATATACATAGCGCTCCATCCCAAAGAAGCTAAATACACATTCTTTTCAAATGTACCTGGAACATTTTCAAAGATAGACCACATGATAGGACACAAAACAAGCCTCAACAATTTCAAGAAAATTGAAACCATACCAAGCATTTTCTCAGATCACAAGAGACTGAAACTAGAAAGGAACACCAAGGGAAAAAAACCCAAACACTTAAAATCATGCAGATTAAATAGCATGCTATTAAACAATAAATGGGTCAAGAATGAAATTAGGGAAGAAATCAAAAGGTTTCTGGGAACAAATGAAAATGAACTCACAACAACCCAAAACTTATGGGACACAGCCAAGGCAGTCCTGAGAGGGAAGTTCATAGTGATACAAGCATACCTAAAAAAGATAGAAACATTTCAAACAAACAACCTAACCCTATGTCTACAAGAACTCGAGGCACAACAACAAAGACAGTCTAGAGCAGGTAGAAGGAAGGAAATAACCAAGATCAGAGCAGAATTAAATGACATATAGACTAAAAACACAATTCTAAGGATTAATGAATCCAGGAGCTGGTTCTTTGAAAAGATAAACAAAATTGACAACACTTTAAGCAGCTTCATCAAGAAAAAAAAAAAAAAGAGAGAAGACCCAAATAAACACAATCAGAAATGAAAGAGGAGAGGTTACAACAGATACCACAGAAATACAAAGGATTGTAAGAAATTACTATGAAGAACTGTATGCCAAGAAATTTGAAAACTTGGATGAAATGGACAAATTTCTAGAAAAATATGATCTTCCAAAACTCAATGAAGAAGAAGCAGAAAGCCTGAAGAGACCCATAACAGTAAAAGAAATTGAACCAGTAATAAAAAACAAAACAAAACAAAACAAAACAAAAAAAAACTCCTGACATACAAAAGCCCTGGACCAGATGGCTTCACAGGAGAATTCTACAAAGCATTCAGGGAGGAGTTAACCCCTATCCTTCAAACACTATTAGAAAAAATCCAAAAAGATGGGAGACTCCCAAACTCTTTTTATGAGGCCAACCTCATCCTAATTCCAAAACCAGATAAAGACACAACAAAGAAAGGAAACTTCAGGCCAATATCGCTCATGAACATTGACGCTAAAATCCTCAACAAAAATACTGGCAAACTGCATCCAACAATACATTAAAAAGATCATACAACATGACCAAGAGGGATTCATTCCAGAGATGCAAAGATGGTACAATATTTACAACTCAGTAAATGTAATACATCACATAAACAAAAGCAAAGACAGAAATCATATGATCATATCAATAGATGCAGAAAATGTATTTGATAAGGTACAGCACCCATTTATGATAAAAAACACTCAGCAAAGTTGGAATAGAGGGAGCAATCCTCAACATAATAAAGGCCATATATGAGAGACCTACAGCCAACATCATACTCAATGGGCAAAAATTAAAATCTTTTCCACTAAGATGAGGAACAAGACAAGGCTGTCCAATTTCACCACTTCTATTCTATATAGTACTGGAAGTTTTAGCCACAGTGATCAGACAAGAAAAAGAAATAAAAGGAATCCAAATCAGAAAGGAGGAAACAAAACTGTCACTGTTTGCAGATGACACGATAGTGCACATAGAAAATCCTATAGACTTGGGCAAAAACTGCTTGAGCTAATAAATGGATTTGGGAAAACAGCAGGATACAAAGTCAATATCCAGAAATCAAAGGCATTTCTGTACACCATCAATGAAACAGCAGAAGCAGAAATAAAAAAAAAATCTCATTTGAAATGGCAAAAAGAAAAATAAAATACCTAGGAATAAACCCAACCAAAGAGGTAAAAGACATGTACTCAGAAAACTACATAACATTGAGGAAAGAAATCAAGAAAGACACAAACAAATGGAAACATATACCATATGTATGGATCGGAAGAATTAACATCATCAAAATGTCCATACTTCCCAAAGCAATTTACACATTCAATGCAATTCCTACTAAATTACCAATGGCATATTTCACCGACATAGAAAATACCCTTGAACAATTTATATGGAACCATAAATGACCCCAAATAGCTGCTGCAATTTTGAGAAAGAAGAGTAAAGTAGGAGGGATCACAATACCTGACACTAAAGTATACTACAAGGCCACTGTATTCAAAATAGCCTGGTGCTGGCATAAAAACAGGCACATGGACCAGTGGAAGAGAATAGAGTCCAGAAATAAGCCCAAGTCTTTATGGTCAATTAATATTTGACAAGGGAGACAGCAACATAAAATGGAGTAAAAATAGCCTCCTCAACAAATGGTGTTGGGAGAACTGGACAGGTGTGTGCACAAAAATGAAACTTGAGCACCAACTTACACCTTACACAAAAATAAATTCAAGGTGGATAAAAGGCTTAAATACAAACAATGACATCATAAAAGTCCTAGAGGAGAATGTAGGTAGGAAAATCTCAGATATTTCACACAGAAACATTTTTACTGACATGTCCCCTAGAGCAAGGGACATAAAGGAAAAAATAAACAAATGGGACCTCATCAAAATAAAAAGCTTCTGCATGACTAAAGAAAACAGTATCAAAATAAAAAGATAACCTACTATATGGAGAAACATATTTGCCAATGAAACCTCAGACAAGGGTTTAATCTCCAAAATATATAAAGAACTTACAGGACTCCACTCTAAGAAGATAAGCAACCCAATTAAAAATGGGCAAAGGATTTGAACAGACACTTCTCCAAGGAGGACATACAGAAAGTCCAAAGACAGATGAAACGATGTTCAACATCGCTAGCTATCAGAGAGATGCCAATTAAAACCACAATGAGATACCACTTCACACCAGTCAGAATGGCCATCTTAAACAAAGCAACAAACAAGTGTTGGAGAGGTTGTGGAGAAAAGGGGACCTTAGTGCACTGTTGGCGGGACTGCAGACTGGTACAACCACTATGGAAAAACAGTATGGAACTTCCTCAGAAAACTAAAAATGGATCTGCTTTTTGACCCAGCAATTCCACTGCTGGGATTGTATCCTAAAAACCCTGAAACACCAATCCAAATGAACCTATGTACACCAATGTTCATAGCAGCACAATTTATAATAGCTAAGTGCTGGAAGCAACTAGATGCCCATCAACAAATGAATGAATCAAAAAACAATGGTATATTTACACAGTGGAATTATATGCAGCAGAAAGAAGGAGCTCCTACCTTTTACAACGGCCTGGATGGAACTGGAAAGCATTATGCTAAGCGAAATAAGCCAGGCAGTGAAATACAAATACCATGTCATCTCTCCTTTAAGAGGAACCTAAATAACAAAACAGACAAACAAGAAAAATATAATCAAAGACACTGAAATAGAGGACAGGCTGACAGTGAGAAGAGGAGAGAGAAAAGGGAATTTCAGGGGAGAATGGGAAGGGTTTACAGGAACAAATATAAAGGACACAGGGAGAAAAACTAGGTGGGGGTAGTAATGGGAGGGAAGTGGGGAGGGATAGGTAATTGGGCTGGAATGGGAATAAAAGGCAGAAAGCTGTACTTGAACAATGATACAAATAAATAAATAAAAAAGGAAACTATAAGAATTGATAAATGAATTCTGAAAATTAGCAGGTTACAAAATTAATATCCAAAATTCATTTCCATTTTTATGTCAAAATGAACTAACAGACAGGGAAATTAAGAAAACAATTCCATTCAGAACACCTTTGAAAAAAAGAGTGGAAAAAATTTAAAAAATAAAGAATAGATTTTAAGTATCAATTAATTGGATTACAGTTGAATAAATATCAGGACAGAAAAAGGTGTCATTTTTGTCTCAATGAAAGTTTTGCCCTATATGTATTAGGCCTGTATGTATTTTGCTTTGATTAAAGATAGTATTTATATTTTCTCTCCATGAAAAAAAGTGTTCTAGGTGCTTTTTGAAGTCTGATTATGGTAATATTTTCTAAAGTTTGAAATATTTACTAATAAACTGTAATAATGTGTGAAAATTTTTAAAAAAGGATAGAGTACCTAGGAATAAACCTAATCAAGTATATAAAAGATCTGTACATTGAAAACTGTAAGACACCAAAGAAATTTAGGAAGATACAAATAAGTGAAAGCACATACTGTGTTCATGAATAGAAAGAATTAACATTATTAAAATGTCCATAGTACCCAAAGCTATCTATAGATTCAATGCAATTTTTATCAAGATTTCAATGATGTATTTTACAGAACTAGAACAAATATTTCAAAAATTTATATGGAAACACAAATGGCCCCACATAGCAACAGCCATCCTGAGACAGAAGAACAAAGTTGGAAGATTTACACTACCTAATAAAAACTATCATATAAGACCATAGTAATCAAAACAGCATGGTAATGGTATAAAAACAGACAAATGGGTGCATGGACCAAAATAGCCTAGAAATTACTCCACACCTTTATAGTTAATTAATATTTGACAAAGGAAGAAAGCACATGCAATGGGATAAACATTTATTCAACACATGGTGTTGGGAAAATTGGACAGATACAAGCAGGAAAATGAAACTAGACCGCCTTCTTACCCCATACATAAGAACACATTCAAAAGGGATCAAAGATTAAATGTTAGAACCAAGACCATAAAAATCATAGAAGAAAACACAGGCAGCAAAACCTTGGACATTTGTTGTAGCATTTTTTTTATCTGACATATCTCTCCTGGCAAGGGAAGCAGAATAAAAAAAATGAACAAATGGGATTACATCAAACTAAAATGTTTTTGCACAGCAGTGGAAATCATCAACAAAATTAAAAGACAGCCCATAGAATGGAAGAACAGATTGACCAATACATCTGAAAAGGGGCTAATATCTAAAATTTATAAAGTACTTACAAAATTTAACACCAAAAAACAAATAGTCCAATTAAAAAATAGGCAAAGGACCTGAATAGACAATTCTCCAATGAGGTCATACAGATGTGCCATGGACATATGAAAAGATGCTCAATATCACTAATCATTAGAGAAATGCAAATTGAAACAACATTGAGACACTATCTCACATCTGTCAGAATGGCTATTATCAATAAATCAGCAAACAAGTGCTGGTATGGTTGTGGAGAAAGGGGAACTATTTTGCATTGTTGGTAGGAATGAAGATTGGTGTGGCCACTGTGGAAAGAAGTATGGAGATATTTCAAAACATGAAAATGGATCTGCCCTTTGACCCAGTGATCCCACTTCTTGGAATACATCTGAAGGAATCCTAAACACTAATTTGAAAGAACACAAAGTACCCTATGGTTATTGCAGCATTATTTACAATTGCCAAGATATGGAATCAGCCCAAATGTCTTTGAATAGATGAGTGGATAGAACAACTGTGGGATATTTACTCAATGGAATACTACTTGACCATAAAAAGGAAGAAAATTTTACCCTTTGAGACAGTACAGATGGACCTGAAGAACATTATGGTATGTGAAATAAGCCAGTCAGAGAAAGACAAATACCATATGATTTCACTCATGTGGAATCTAATGAACAAACTGAACTAACAAGCAAAATAGAGAGAGACTCATAGATGGAGAACAGATGACAGCTAGTGGGAGGGAGGTTGAGGGTGGAGGTCTTGAGCAAAAAGGAAAAAAAGGACTCATGGACATGGAAAAGAATATGGTGATTGCTTGGTGGAGGGGGATATAATGGGACTAAATGGTAATGAAAAAATACAATAAAGGTTAAATAAAAATAAATTTAAAATATCATGTTAAGAAAAAACTTTAATGAATGCTTCCTATGGATGAGCAAAGTGGTTTCTTGAGATGGAATCTACTCCTGGTGAAGATGTTGTGAAGATTGTTGAGATAACAGCAAAAGATTTAGAATATTATATGGACTTAGTTATTAACGTGGCTGCAGGATTTGGAGGATTGACTCCAATTTTTGAAAAAGTTCTATTGGGGATTAAAAGCTATGAAACATCATTGCATGCTACTGAGAAATTGTTCATGAACAGAAGAGTCAATTGATGTGGCAAACTTCACTGTAGTCTTGTTTTAAGAAATTGCCATAGCCACCTTAACCTTCAGCAATCAACACCATGATCAGTCAGTAGCTATCAATATTGATGCAAGACCCTTGATCAGTGAAAAAGTTAGGACTGTCTGAAGGCTCAGATAATGATTGCCATATTTTTATCAATAAGATATTTTTAAATTAAGTTATGTGCATTGTAACAAAGTATTCATAATTAAAGTATTTACATTGTTTTATAGCCATTGTGCTATTTTACACTTAATAAACTACAGTGTAGTGTAAAATGAATTTTTATGTACACTCAGACATCAAAAAATCATGTCACTTGATTTACTGTGATATTTACCTTATTTTGGTTTTCTGGAATGAAACATGTAAACTCTCTGAGGTTTGTCTGTATATCTATAGTAAAATGTATAAATAAACTTTGGTATATTACTAAAATAAAATACTATACAACAATGAAAGTAAACTAAACACTAACATAATAAAAATAATTACTTTTAGAAAATTTTGTTATAAAAATCATTATAAATATTTTGGCTTAAAGGAGTAGAGATTATATTAGAAAGGAACAAGAGATTATGAACAACTCCCTGGAAAAATTTAAATTTGACTTTTGATAGTGGAAGGGATTAACCACTTATCCAATACAAAATTAGCAATTTTTTTTTCGATTCTGTACATTGCTTCTTATTTTTCTATGCAAAAGCTTTTAAGTTTGCTGTAGTCACACTTGTTTATTTTTACTTGTGTTGCCTTTGCTTTTGATTTCATATGCAAAAAATCATTGCCAAGACAAAAATCAAAAAGCATCTTCCCTATGCTTTCTTCTTGGAGTTTTAAGATATCAGGTCTTAAGTTCAAGTCTTTGATGCAATTTGAGTTAATTTTTTATCAGTCTTTTAAGATAGGTGTTCAATTTAATTTTTCTACACTTGTTTAGCTAGTTTTCCTGATACCATTTATCAAAGAGACTATTCTTTCCCTATTGATTATTTTTGGCTCTCTTGTCAAATTCTAGGGCATGTAATTCTTGACTATCATTTCTTTTTTATTGGTGAGTCTATTTTTATTCCACTACCATATGTTTTAATTCTATAACCTTGTATCATAGTTTGAAATAAGGAAATGTGATGCCTCATGCTTTATTCTGCTTTCTCAATATTGCTTTCGCTGTTTGGGTTCTTTTGTGGTTCCATAAAAATTGTAGGATTTTTTATTTCTGTCTGTGAAAAATACAATTGGAGTTTTGATAGGGATTGTGATTAATATCCAAAATATGTAAATAACTCATACAACTCAATAACACAAAACCACAAACAATTCAATTAAAACAAATGGGCAGAGAACCAAATAGATATTTTTCCAAAGAAAACATCCAAATGGCCATAAGGTACATAAAAATATGCTCAACATACTAATCATCAAGCAAATCTAAATTAAAATCACAATGAGATATCACCTCACGCCTGTTAGAGCAGCTGTCATAAAGAAGACAAGAGATGTGTGGGTGAAGATATGGAGAAAGAGAATCCTTGTACACTGTTGATGGAAATATAAATTGGATTAACCACTATGAAAAACACTATGGAATTTTCTCAAAAAAGTAAAAATAGAATTACAATATGATCCACCAATTCCACTTCTGGATATATACCCAAAGGAAATGAAAACAGGATATTGAATAGATCTATACACTTCCATGTTAATTACAACATTATTTACAATAGCCATGATATGTAAACAACCAAAGTACCTGCCAACAAATAAGTAGATAAAGACTATAAGGTGTATATTTATATAATTGTATACTAGTCGGCCATGAGAAAAGAGTACATTTTACCATTTACAGTAACATGCATTAACACTGAGGATATTGTGCTAAGTGAGATAAGTCAGATGAAGGCAAATACTGCATGATTTCACATATATTTGTAATATAAAGAGCCAAACTTGAGAAATCATACAGTAGAATGGTGATTACCAGGGCCTAGGGGGCAAGGGGATAGGAGAGATGTTTAGGGGTACCAACTTCCAAAGCAGATGAGTTCTAGAGATCTAATGCACAGTATAGTGATAATAGAAAATAACACTGTATAATAAACATCAAGTTTGCTAAGAGAATAAATCTTAATTACTCCTACCACAAAAAATTATAATTATGTGATATGATAGAAGAGCTAATTAACACTACAATGGCCTACCATATTATAATACAGGGCCTGTCACAAATAACACTCCTTTTTATTACATAATCTTTTATTACAAAATCATAAGCATGTAATTATGTAACATAACAATATCACACTCAAGCACACCATATGACATTTTAGGTGAAATGTTCTAAATTATACTCATATTATTACCCTACGAACCACACTCAAGTAAGCCTTACTTCTGCCAGAAGGTGTATATAATTAATACATCAAATCAACATGTACACCTATTAAATTTACAGTGTTATATGTCAAATATATTTCACCAAAAACACTTAGTGCAAATAAAGTAAAAAATAAAATTTTAAAAACTAAGTAGATAAAGGTGCAGAAGTTTGGAAAAATTGACAGAAGAGATTGCCTAGTGGTATGAAACTATCCAAATATTAAGGGAACAGCATGAACTAGGTGTTAGAAATATCTGTGTTTCAAGCTGAGAGATCTGAGCCTCAGAGACCATCTTTCCCAAGGTTATACCTGTAGTAAATGATAGAGCTAGAATTTAGATGCAGGTCTGCCTATCTCCACAGTCAATGTTCTTAATTTCCAAGACATACATTTCTTTGAAAGGTTTGATGATCAAGGTAAGCATAAAGACCATTTAAATATATGCAATTAATTTGCTCTTGCAGGAGGAAGATCAGGTGAACCAGAACAAACTGTTTAATTAAAAGGAGACTACATCTGAGCTAGGTCTTGAGGTAGAGGCAACCATCAGGTTGATAAAATAGCACAAGCAAAGACATGGACACAAATTCCTGTTTTGTAGAATCTTGTGGTGTCACCAATAATTTCCAAGGTATGTATAAATGTTCAGGAACTTTTCCTTTGGGGCAACTTCTTGAAAATAGTCTTGGCATGTTGCAATTTTCACAAAATTGGGCAATTCAATAACAAACCATTTTGTTGGCTTGATTTTTGACCAGACACAATTATTGACAATCATCTTAGTTATCACAAATAGAATTATTGGCAAAATTCCAGGTTAAACATGCATTTAGTGACAATGTTCTCAAAGGAAGCTCACTGTTTTGTTCCCCTTGTACATGTGCAAACATTCTGCCTCATTCTTCAAAATCCCATTTGCAGTTCACCAGGTTTTTTGGTTCCTGGTGAAAGCCAATTTTAGCATTGTGTCCAGCAGCCTTAATGAAATGCTTTTCCACTGAGCTATATTACAGTTACCACAAAAATGAGTAACCTGTCTCAGTGATATATCCTTGTTATCTTGATTTTTAGCTAAAATCTTACATTTTAAAATTCACACTAATTGGAAAATTAGGGAAATTGATTTCAAAATTTATAATCTTTAATAGTATCAGCTTTTCTGTCTGAAGTAGGTACATACAACATGTGGCAAAATTTCCCTCTTTAATATAAACCTTGTATCGGTAGGGTAGGATGCCCTGGTAGGCTGCTGTCTGTTGTTTTCTGGTTTTTCCTTTTATCCTGCAAGGAAGAAGATAAACAAAATTAAAATCATAGTCATATCTTTCTGTGAAGATAAATGATACCTAATATTGTTAGGTATTTTTGCTGCCAATGGTATTTAAATTTTGTTTTCTCTTAATATCATGGTAAGAATGTAAAACATTTTTGGGGTATGAGATATTCCATAAAAGTAAATCTTCCAGGCAATACAGATTTACCTGTAGAATATTTTTTTTTGTCAGCATGTAAAGTTGTGGCTAATAACAATTGAGGACCTATATATCTATGGGTGCCAATTGGGCTGATCTTTTCTACCTACTATAATTGCATTTTTAAATGTTTTATTTATTTTTAAAAGATTTCATTTATTTATTTTTAGAGAAAGGGTAAGGGAGAGAGAGAAACATCAATGTGTGGTTGCTTCTCTTGCACCACCTACTAGGGACCTGGCCTGCAACCCAGATATGTGTCCTGACTGGGAATCAGACCAGCAACCCTTTGGGTCACAGGATTGCGCTCAATCCACTGAGCCACACCAGCCAGGGTTTAATCAAATGTTTATTCAAGCAATAAATACCATGAAGGCCTAATATTTAATCAGGGATGTTAATGTATTACTAAATGACTGATAAGTTGTATTATAGATGATTCTTTTGTTCCTCCATCTAAGATTTACTACTATTTTAGAAAAAGAAAGATAAGTTGTATGTCATAATGTTCTGTCTTTGTATTTCTGACTAGAATTTAGCTATGTACACACACTCTAAAAGGTTGCCCAATGGAGTGATAGAGAGTCCTTTATAAGGCACATAATATTAACAGTTTTTCAATTTTCACATGGAGTATAATTTGATTTTGTAACACATCAACTGAATTCTTACAAGTAATTATATATGCCATCCTGAAGACACATGCCATTTAGAAAGTTATATTAACCAGTTTGTCTATAAGTTTAGCACATAATACTATAAAGTTAGTATGTTGCAGGCAATATCCTCCATAATGGGGGCCCTTCTCCTATGCTTTTCTTCCTACAAGTCATTTTATCACACTGGAACATGAATACTACTTTAGAAAATATAATACTGATCTTGTCATACCCCTTCTTATAACCCCTTAACAGGTTCTCATTTTAATCTACATTATACCCAGACATGTACCTACAATTTACAAAACTGTGTGTGGTCTGTCTTCTGGTCAGCTTTCTAATCTCTTCCAGTCCCACTATGCCCTTTGTGCACCACATTCCAGTGACATTGGCCATCTTTTTCTGCTTGGTTTGCTGCAATGCTCAAAGCTTCTTCCAATATCAGGGTCTTTATATCTGCTGTTCCCTCCATCAGAAACAACCGTAGTTCTTTCTTCAAGTGTTTCACATGGCTGGTTCTTCCCTACCATTTAGATCTAAGAGGTATGTTATCTCCTTAGATAGCCCTCCCCACAATGTGTAGTAGCCCTGAATCACTCTCTATACAATTACCACATTTTATTTCCTTCACAGTTCAGCATTGTCTATCTTTCATTACCAAGATGTAACCTTCATGAGGGCAGGGTCTTTGTCTGTCTTATCACACTATCCCTAGAGTGTAACACAATGTCTGGCACATAGCTTGTGGTCAGTAAATATTTTTGAATAAATGAATTAATAAATAGAATATTAAAGCTGGAAGTACTGATGACTTTTGAAGTCATAAAGTTCAGTTTTCATTTAAAAGTAAAGAAATTGAGGCACATCAAAATAATGTGACTTGGCCAATAAAGCACAGTATATTGATGGCAGAACTGGGACTAGAACTACATCTTACAATAACCAATTTAAGGATTTTTACCCTAAGAAGTTAGAATTTATTAAGCTATTATAAGTAAGTACTTCAACAAAACTCCTTATATTCCAAACATCTTATTTGGAGAGAGCCGTACTTAACCCAAATGCATGCCATTTTAATAATAGAACTTTTGCCTTCTAGTACTTGCATGAAAAAGTTACTGTAAATACCTTTAAATCATAACCCCAACTGTGGCAAAAAATTAAATTATTGCTGTGATTCCACTTCTCTATGGCATTATATCAAATTGGTTATTAATATAAACATAAGAGCCACACATATATGGCTGTGAATACTGACTCTGCTCCTTAAAACTGTGTGGTATTAGTTTTCCTTGTCTTCATTGATTTTGCACCTAGAAAATTATAGGCTGTTTATGCAATATACTTTTTTGACAACTATATTGAAATATAATTCACCTACCATAAAATTTACACATTTAAAATTTAAATTCAATAGTACTCAGTAATGCTTAGAGCTGTGCAACCACACCATAATCCAGTTTAGGACCATTTTCATGAATCAAAAAAGAAACACCTTACAAATTAGCAGTCACTCCCCATTCCATCTCACCCATCTCATCAGCCCTTGGCAGACATTCGTCTACTTCCACATCCATATATTGGCTTGGCCAAAAAGTTCGTTTTGCTTTTTTACTGTAAGATGGCCCTAGTAGTGAATAGTTGTCATTAAAAATTTTTTTTGGTAGATTGTATTGTGACAGTTGCCATATCAGTGTACATTAAAAATACTTATCAAAATTGATGAATTTTTGTGTAGTCATTTTAATATTGAAGATGGAAGAAAATGTACAATATTTTTGACATATTATGTTTTATTATTTCAACAAAAGTAAAAATGTGGCATTAATTTAAAACAATCCATGTTATACTATGTAGGAGATAGCTGAAATACTCAAAATATCCAAGTCAATAAAGTTATTGGTAACAATGGAAAATGTATCTTTTATTTTACAGAAAAAAAATATAGGGACTTTTGGCCAACCCAATATTTGCATATTCTGAACATTTTATATTAGTAGGGTCATACAATAGGTGGTACTTTGGACTGGCTCTTTCACGTAGCATAATATTCTTGAGATTTATCATGTTGCAACATGCTGCAGTACTTCATTCCTCTTAGTGGCTGAATAGAATTTTATTTGTATGTGTATACCATCATTTGTTTATTCAGTTTATCAGGTGACAAACATTTGAATTGTTTACATTTTTGGCTATTATGAGTAATGCTGCTATCAATATTTGACAAATTTTTGTGTGGATATATGGTTTTTAATTCTCTTGGGTATATACTTATGGGTGGAATTGCTGGGTCATTGGGTATTTCTATATTTAATTTCTTTATTTAGGAACTCCTAAACATTTTTTTAAAGTGGCTATACAATTTTAAGTTTCAGCCAGCAATGTATGAGGGTTCCAATTTTCTCATACATTGGCCAACACTTGTTATTATGCATCTTTTTGATATAGTCTTCCTCATGGATGTAAAATGGTATCTCATTGTGCTTTTGTTTGGCATTTCTCTGACGGCTAATAATGAACACATTTTCATGTGTAGATTGGTCATTTGCATATGTTACTCGACAAATGTCTATCCAGATCATGTGCCTATGTTAAAGTTGTCTTTTATTATTGAGTTGTACAAAATTTTATATATTCTATATATAGTTCTTTACTATGTATATGATTTTCAAATATTTCTCCTATTCTGTGAGCTGTTCTTGATAGTATCCTTTGAACTACAAACAATTTTTAAACTTTTATGAAGTCTTTTTTTTTGTCAGTTATTTAATGCCTCTGGTGTCATATCTAAGAAGGATTTAACTAACTCAAGTCATAAAAAATTACTCATTTTTCCCTATATGTTTTATAGCTTTATCCCTTACATTTAGGTCTATGTTGCAATTTCAGCTTATTTTTTTTCTATATTGTGACATTACAGTTCTATTTTTTTCTGTAGTGTGAGATAAGCATTTTCATTTATTGGACATTTGGTTTTACCAATATCATTTTTTTGAAGAGGCTATTATTTTCCTCATTGTCAAAAATATAGTCAAAAATAAATTGACTATAGTCAATTTTTATAGTCAAAAATAAATTGACTATATTCCCAGTAGTGGAATCACTGGATCAAAAGGCATTTTTTTTTAATTTTTAAGGAAATTTCATACTATTTTCCAGAGTGGCTGTACCAGTCTGCATTCCCACCAACAGTGTACTATGGTTCCTTTTTCTCCACAACCTCACCAGCACTCATTTGTTCATTTGTTTATGATGGCCATTATTATAGTGTGAGGTGGTATCTTGTTGTAATTTTAATTTACATTTCTCTAATGGCTAGTGATGTTGAGCATCTTTACATATGTCTATGGGCCATCTGTATGTCCTCCTTAGAGAAGAGTCAATTCAGGTTCTTTGCCCATTTTCTGATGGGATTGTTTGTCTTGCTAGTTAGTACTGAGTCATCTGAGTTCTTTATATACTTTGGAGATCAACCCATGTCCAATGTATCATTGGCAAATATGTTCTCCCATACAGTTGGTTCCTTTTTTATTTTGATGATGGGTTCTTTAGCTATGCAGAAGATTTTTAGTTTGATGTAGTCCCATTTGTTCATTTTTTCCCTTGTTTTCCTTGCCCTAGGAGATATATCAGCAAAAATATTGCTACATAGGATATTTGAGATTTTCCTGCCTATGTTTTCCTCTAGCACTTTTATGGTGCCACAACTTATATTTAAGTATTTTTTATCCATTTTGAATGTATTATGGTGTATGGTATAAATTGATGGTCTAGTTTCATTTTTCTGCATGTACTAGTTCAGTTCTCCCAACACCATTTATTGAAGAGGCTATCTTTACTCCCTTGTATGCTCATGCCCCCTTTGTCAAATATTAATGGACCATAGAGACTTGGGTTTATTTCTGGGTTCTTTATTCTGTTCCATTGATCTACATGTCTATTTTTATGCCTGTACCAGACTGTTTTGACTATGGTGTCCTTGTAGTATAGTTTGATATCAGGTATTGTGATACCTCCTACTTTGTTCTTCTTTCTTAAGATTCCTGAGGCTATTCAGGATATTTTTAATTCCATATCAATTTTTGAAATATTTGTTCTATATCTGTGAAATATGCCTTTGTACTTTTAATAGGAATTGTGTTGTGTCTGTAGATTGCTTTGCATAGTATGGACATTTTAATGATGTTAATTCTTCCAATCCATGAACATGGTGTATGCTTCCATTTATTTGTATCATCCTTAATTTCTTTCTTCAGTGTTCTGTAGTTTTCCAAGTACAGGCCTTTTACACCCTTGGTTAAATTTGTTCCTAGGTACTTTATTTTTCTTGTTGCTATGGTAAATGGGACTTTTTTCTTAGTTTCTCTTTCTGATAATCCCTTGTGTACAAGAATGCCATCAATTTCTGAATATTGACTTTGTATCCTGCTGTTTTGCCAAATTCACTTATTAGGTCAAGTAGTTTTTTTGTGGAGACTATAAGGTTTTGTATGTACACTATCATGTCATTTGCTAATAATGACAGTTTTACTTCCTCCTTTCCAACTTAGATGCCTTTTATTTCTTTTTTTAAATTATTTTATTGTTGTTCAACTACAGTTGTCTGCATTTACCCCCACAACTTCCCCCCACCCCAGCCATCCCCACCTCCCTTCCCTGCTCCCACCCCCCTTAGTTTTGTCCATGTGTCCTTTATATTCCTGGAAACCCTTCCCCCTCATTATCCCCTCTGGTTACTGTCAGATTGTTCTTAATTTCAATGTCTCTGGTTCTATTTTGCTCATTTGTTTGATTTTGTTGATTAGGTTCCACTTAGAAGTGAGATCATATGGTATTTCTCCCTCACTGCCTGGCTTATTTCACTTAGCATAATGTTCTCCAGTTCCATCCATGCTGTAGCAAAGGGTAGGAGCTCCTTCTTTCTTTTTGCTATGTAGAATTTCTTTTCCTTGCCTGATCCCTGGGGCTAGAACTTCCAGTACTATGTTGAATAAGAGTGGCGAGAGCAGACACTGTTGTTTTGTGCTTGATCCTAAGGGGGAAGCTTTAACTATTTTCCTACTGAGTACTGTGTTGACTGTAGGTGTCTCATATATTGCTTTTATTATGTTGAAGCGTGCTCCCTCTATTCCAACTTTGCTGACTGTTTTTATCATAAAGGGGTACTGGATTTTATCAAGTGGTATTTTAGTATCTATTGGTACAACCATTTGATTTTTGTCCTTCATTTTGTTTATGTGGTGTATTACATTTATTGATGTGTGAATACTGAACCATCTTCGCAACACTGGGATTAATCCTGAATCACTAATTCAAAAGAACTTATGAACCCCTATGTTCATAACAATACTATTTACAATAGTCAAGTGCTGGAAACAGCCTAAGTACCCATCAGTAAATGAGTGGATCAAAAACTGTGGTACATTTACACAATTGAACATTGAATACTGTGTAGCAGAAAGAAAGAACTCCTACCTTTTGTGATGGCATGGATAGAACAGGAGAATATTATGCTAAGTGAAATAAGCCAGTTGGTGAAAGACAAATACCATATGATCTCACCTATAGGAGGAACCTAATGAACAAAATAGAACCATAAGCATATAAACATTGAACTGACTGAAACTGACCAGAGGAAAGGATGAGGAAGATAATTGTGGAAAGAAGGGGAAGAGACTAGACAAAGGACATGTACAAATGACCCACAGACATGGAAAACTGTGTGGGAATTGACTATGGCAGTTGAAGTTGAGGTGGGCAGAGGAGAGCCATGGGGAAAAATTGGTACAACTCTAATGGAATAACAATAAAAAAAATGACTTAGTAAAAAAAAATAAATTGACTATAAAATTAAGGGTTTGTTTCTAGCCTCTCAATTCTATTCCACTGTTCTGCATGTTTACCTTGATTCTATTTCCATACAGGCTTTTAAAAATATTATTTCTAAATGTTATTTTTGCCAGAGTAACAACACATGCAGGTGGAAACATATTTTTAAAAACAAACAAGAAAACCACCCCTGTATAATTTAAAGCAATGCATGCTCATCTTTCCCATCCTCAAGCACAATCCCAGATATAATTTTTAACCACTCTCCTTTTATTTCATTTCCTAAGTACTGCATTAAGTTTGGAATTCAGAAATGTTTGTCCAATAATATCATTCTTTTCTTTCAAATTGTGTCATATATTATGGGTCCCTTGCAATCCCAAGTGAGTTTTAGCATCCCCTTATAAACTTCTGTAAGAAAGACAACTGGGATTTTGATAGGGTGTGCTTTGAAGCTGTAGGTAGATAAATTTGGAAAATATTGTCATATTAGCAATAGTAAGTCTTTCAATCTTTGAACATGGGATGTATTTCTATTTATTTAGATCTCCAATTTTTACAACAATGTATTGTAGTTTTAAAAATGTAACTTTTATATTTTTGTTAAATTTATTCCTAAGAACTTTATTATTTTGGTGATATTTTAAATGGGATTGTTTCCTTACTTTCAGTTTCAGGTGTTTTATTGCTTGTGTATAGAAGTAGAACTGGTTTTTGTGTATTGATCTTGTATCCTGCAACATTGTTTAACTAATTATCTGGGTTTTTTTTTTTATATATTTTTGTGGGATCTTTAGGGTTTTATCTCCATAAAATTATGACAGTTTTACTTTTTCCTTTCCAATATGAACTCCCTTCCTTCCTTCCTTCCCTCCTTCCTTCCTTCCTTTCTTGAATATTTTGTCTACTACCTCCCGTGATATTATATAGAAGGGGTAAAAGCAGGTGTCCTTTGTCTTGATTCTGATCATATTAGGAAAGTATTCTGTCTTTTACCATTAAATATAATGTTAGCTGTGCATTTTTATAAATACCTTTTATCAGGTTAAAGAAGCTCAGTTCCATTTCTAGTTTGAGTGTTTTCTTCATCAATAAGGGGGTTGGATTTTGTCAAATACTTTTTTCTGTATAAATTGAGATGATCATGTGGTTTTTCTCCTTTCATTCCATTAATGTGTTTAATCTATTATGTTGATATTTGTATGATGAACTACCCTTGCATCCCTGGGATAAATTGCACTTTCCCATATTATAAAGTTATGAAAATATTTAGCTAACTTTGCTATTATTTTATTGATGATTTTTACATTCATATCTAGAAGAGATGATGATTTATAGTTTGCTCCTGTGATTTAATCATCTGAGTTTGGTATCAGCATGATGCTTTCCTCAGTAGTCATTGGTCTTTCATTTGGGGGGAATAGCTTGTGAAGTATTGGTGATGATTCTTTATTCAATATTTGGTAGAACTTATCTATGGCCACACTTGGTTCTGGTCTATTCTTTGTGAGTAGTATTTTTATTATTATTACTCATTTAATCTGTTTACCTTCTATTTGGATTTTTATCTTTCTTCCTGAGTTACATTAAGTAGTCTGTGTCTTATCCAATTTGTTGACATACAATTGTTCGTAGCATCCCCTTATAATAAATTCTTTTTGTTTCTATAATATCTATACTATTTCCCCTTTTATTCATTATTTTAGTAATTTGAGTGTTTTCTCTCTTTCTCGATCATTCTAGTTAAGAAAGCTTTATTTATTTTGTTGACCTTTTAAAGAACCAACTTTTTGTTCTATTGATTTCCCTTGTTATTTCTTTTTGTCCCATTAGCTATTTAGGAGTGTAGTGTTCAAATTTTATATACTTGTGAGTTTACCAAGTTTTCTTCTGTTATTGATTTCTCATATCATTTAATTATAGCTGGAGAAGATATACTGTACAATTTCAACCTTGTTCAATATGTTGAGACTTCTTTTATGCCCTGTTACTATATCGTCTCTTTCTGGAAAATATGCTATGTGCACTTGAGAAATATGTATATTCTGTTGTTGTTGTTGGATAAAATGTTATATGTATATACTATAGGTTTAGTTGTTTTATAGTGCTATTCAAATCGTTTATTTGCTTGTTGATTGTTTGCCTGGTGTTTTTTCATTATTGAAAGTGGAACAATGAAATTTCCAACAGTTACTCTTGAATTGTTTACTTGTATGATTCAGTTATGTTAGTTTTTCCTTATGTATTTTAGATTTCTTGTATAATGTGCATTCATATTTATAATTGTTACATCTTCTTGACTGATTAACTTTTATTATTAGATGATTTCCTTCTTTGCCCCCAGTAACAATTTTTATCTCAAAGTCTTATATTAGTATAAAGATTCCAGCTCTCCTTTGGTATTATTTACCTGACATATATTTTCTATGGTTTTATTTTCACACTATTTGTATTTCACATCTAAAGGGAGTCTCATATGGATAGCATATACAGGGTATGACACAAATAACACCCACTTTTTATTACAAAATCTTTTACTAAAAAAATCATAAGAATGTAATTCTGTAACATAACAATCACACTCAAGCACGCCATATGATATTTTAGGTGAAATAATCAAATTAAAACTATAAATTATTGCACCCATATTATTACCCTCCAACCACACTTGAGCAAGCTTTACTTCTACTGGACCCTGTATTTTGATTTCTTTCTTTTTTTAAATATATTTTATTGATCATGCTATTACAACTGTTCCATTATTTTCTCCCCTTTATTCCCCTCCGCCCTGCAACCACCTTCCACCAGGTTTCTTCACTCTTAGTTCATGTTCATGGGTCATACATATAAGCTATTTGGCCCCTCCATTTCCTACACTATTATTAACCTCCCCTTGTCTATTTTGTATGTACCATTTATGCTTCTTATTCCCTGTACGTTTTCCCTCATTCTCCTACCACCCCCTCCCCACTGATAACCCTCCATGTGATCTCCATTTCTGTGATTCTGTTCCTGTTCTTGTTGTTTGCTTAGTTTGTTTTTGTTCTTGGTTTTTTTTATGTTGTTGTTGGTAGTTGTGAGTTTGTTATTTTTGATCATCTTCTTTTTCTTAGAGAAGTTCCATTAACATCTATGTATAACTATTGCTTTATGTAGTTGTCTTTTAAGTCAGATATAAAAATAATTTATAAATAAAATATATTTATATTGTCTTTTATATTTACTTATATTGTTTCTTTTATCAGTACTTTTTACTTTTTCATGAGGATTTCAGTTACTGTCTCAGGACTTTTCATTTCAGCCATCAAGACTCCATGGTGTCTGAGGAGAAATTAGTAGTTAATCTTATTGAGAAATATTTGTACACGAGGAGTTTACCTCTCTTCCATCTTTCAAGATTTTCTTATTGACTTTTGTTTTCAAAAACTTGATTGTAATTTGTCTAGGTGGAGATCTCTTTGTATTTATACTATATAGGGTTTGTTGTGCTTCTTAAATGTGTTAATTTATATTTTGTATTAACTTTGGGAAGTTTTCAGTCATTACTTCTTTAAAATATTTTCCTGCCCTTTCCTTTTTCTCTTCTTTTGAGACTCCAATATGAATTATGTTGGTATGCTTCATTATGTCCCATGGATCTATGAGACATACATATTCCTCATTTTTTCTTTGTTTCTCAGACTGTGTAATCTCAACAGACCTATTTTTAAGTTTTTTTATTCTTTTTTTTCCTACCTGTTCAAATCTGTTCCTAAATCCTCCTGGGGATTTAAAAAATATATATAGTTATCTACTTTTAAGCTCCAGAAGACCTATATGCCTCTTAATAATATATCTTTATATATATATTTTCTGTTTGGTACAAGGTTGTCCTTATATCTTTTTTACTTCTTAAGCATAATTTCTTCAATTCCTCAAACACATTTATAATGGCTGATTTAAAGATTTTGTCTAGTAAATCTATCATCAAAATTTTCTCAAGGGCATTTTCTATGGACTTTCTTTTGTCCTGTGTATGTGCCATACTTTCTTCTTTCTTTGCATACCCTGTAAATGTTTGTTTAAAACTATACATTTTAAACAACATGGAAATTCTGGAAAATATTATACATTCCACCCTTCCCAAGGTTTGTTTTTATTACTGGTTGTTGTATGTTGATTTAATTACTCTTCTAAACTAATTCTGTAAAGTCTGCGGGTTTTTTTTTTTTGTTGTTGTTGTTGTTGTTATGTATGGATACATTTCTCAGCTATTTTAGTGATAAGCTAATGATAGGATAGAGATTTCCTTAAATTACTGGAACCAGTGAGACTTCCAGTGTTTGCTGAGTGACTTTGTGTTCCTATTGGGGAACACCTTCAACACTCAGCCAGGCAGTTTATATCTGCCTTGATTTTCACTTCCTGCTAATGTAGAGCCTCAAGGTCAGCCAGAAGTGATGGCCTGTGGCCTCAGGTCATTCATGAGTATGTGTACAGCCTTGGCCATGAACGCAGATTTACGTATGAGCACGGTCTTCCAGATTACTGGGAGTATGTAGTTACCATTCAAAGCCCACTATGAACATCTAATTCTGTAGCTTTGCCTTTTAAGCTTTTTGGTCAGCCTATCATTTGTCCAACTGTTATCCATTGAATCAGGCACCTTCAATGTTAAACACTTACCAATAATAGTTTTTTAAATACTCAGAGAAAGACTATTTCACTGTATGATCTCTCAGTCAGGTCAACTAAAGATAAACCTGCAAGTAGGATATTTCAGAAAATCATAAGGCAGGTCAAATGACAATTCCCTGGTAATGGGGCTTTGAAATAGGTCCAACCCCATTCTACCCTCTCCACTGGCTTTTAGGATGCAGATTTTCATTGTGATTACATATTGTTATTTTACAAGTCTATTTTGTTTTTGTTTTGTTTTGTTTTTTTTTAAACCCCTTCATTATTATTTTTAATTTTTTTAACTTTTCGAACATCATGGAATTTATTTTGGAGTGCAGTGTGTGACAGATGTAAACATTACGTTATTCCAAATAAGTTATCAGTTGTTCCAGCATCTTGTATACAATTTTCCTCCCTTTTCTTTTTTTAAGCATTTTTATTGATGATGCTGTTACAGCTATCATATTTTTTCTCCCCTTTATTTCCCTCTGCCCTGCACTCTACTTTCCACCATCATCCCCACTTTAGTTCATGTCCATGGGTCATACATACAAGTTCTTTAGCTTCTCCATTTTCTATACTGTTCTTAACTTCCCCCTTTCTATTGTGTACCTACTATTTATGCTTCTTTTTTAAATTTTTTATTTCAATCATTGTTCATATACAGTTTTCTCCTTTTTACTCCCAATCCAGTCCCCCCTCCCACCCTCCCCACTTCCCTCCCATTAACACCCTCCCCTTAGCTTATTACCATGAGTCCTTTAAGTTGGTTCCTGTGAACCCTTCCCACTGTCCTCTTAAATTCCCTCTTCTCTCCCCTCCGGTCACCCTGAGCCTGTCCTCTATTTCAGTGACTTTGGTTATATTTTGCTTGTTTCTTTGTTTTGTTATTTAGGTTCCTGTTAAAGGTGAGATCATATGGTATTTGTCTTTCACTGCCTGGCTTGTTTCGCTAAGCATAATGTTTTCCAGCTCCATCCACGCTGTTGCAAAGGGTAGGAGCTCCTTCTTTCTTTCTGCTGCATAGAATTCCACTGCGTAAATGTACCATAGTTTTTTGATCCATTCATTTACTGATGGGCATCTTGGTTGCTTCCAGCATCTAGCTATTGTAAATTGTGCTGCTATGAACATTGGGATGCATAGGTTCTTTTGAATTGGTGTTTTAGTATTCTTAGGATAGAGTCCCAGCAGTGGAATTGCTGGGTCAAAAGGAAGATCCATTTTTAGTTTTCTGAGAAAGTTCCATACTGCTTTCCATAGTGGTTGTACCAGTCTGCAGTCCCACCAGCAGTGCACTAGGGTCCCCTTTTCTCCACAACCTCTCCAACACTTGTTGTTTGTTGCTTTGTTTATGATGGCCATTCTGACTGGTGTGAAGTGGTATCTCATTGTGGTTTTAATTTGCATCTCTCCGATAGCTAGCGATATTGAACATCGTTTCATGTGTCTTTGGATGTTCTGTATGTCCTCCTTGGAGACGCGTCTGTTCAAGTCCTTTGCCCACTTTTTAATTGGATTCCTTGTCTCCTTGTCTTCTTAGAGTGCAGTCGTGTAAGTTCTTTATACATTTTGGAGATTAAACCCTTGTCTGAGGTATCATTGGCAAATATGTTTTCCCATACAGTTGGTTCTCTTTTAATTTTGATACTGTTTTCTTTAGGTGTGCAGAAGCTTTTAATTTTGATGAGGTCCCATTTGTTTATTCTTTCCTTTATGTCCCTTGCTTTAGGGGACACGTCAGTAAAAAAGTTTCTGCGTGAAATATCTGAGATTTTCCTACCTACGTTCTCCTCTAGGACCTTAATGGTGTCACATCTTATATTTAAGTATTTTATCCACCTTGAATTTATTTTTGTATATGGTTTAAGTTGGTGCTCAAGTTTCATTTTTTTGCACGTGGCTGTCCAGTTCTCCCAATACAATTTGTTGAAGAGGCTATTTTTATTCCACTTTATGTTGCTGCCTCCTTTGTCAAATATTAATTGACCATAGAGACTTGGGGTTACTTCTGGGCTCTCTGTTCTGTTCCATTGGTCTTTGTGCCTGTTTTTATGCCAGTACCAGGCTGTTTTGATTACAGTGGCCTTGTAGTATAGTTTAATGTCAGGTATTGTGATCCCTCCTACTTTACTCTTCTTTCTCAAAATTGCAGCAGCTATTTGGGGTAGTTTATAATTCCATATAAATTTTTGAAGTGTTTGTTCTATGTCTGTGAAATAAGCCATTGGTCCTTGAATAGGTATTGCATTGAATGCGTAAATTGCTTTCGGTAGTATGGACATTTTGATGATATTAATTCTTCCCATTCATGAACACGGTATATGTTTCCATTTGTTTGTGTCTTCCTTGATTTCTCTCCTCAGTGTTATGTAGTTTTCTGAATACAGGTCTTTTACCTCTTTGGTTAGGTTTATTCCTAGGTATTTTATTTTTCTTTTTGCTATTTCAAATGGGATTTTTTTCTTGATTTCTGCTTCTGCTGTTTCATTGTTGGTGTACAGAAATGCCTTTGATTTCTGGATATTGACTTTGTATCCCGCTGTTTTACCAAATTCATTTATAAGGTTAAGCAGTTTTTTGGTGGAGTCTATAGGATTTTCTATGTACAGTATCATGTCATCTGCAAACAGTGACAGTTTTGTTTCCTCCTTTCTGATTTGGATTCCTTTTATTTCTTTTTCTTGTCTGATTGCTGTGGCTAGAACTTCCAGTACTATATTGAATAGAAGTGGTGAAAGTGGACATCCTTATCTTGTTCCTTTTCTTAGTGGAGAAGATTTTAATTTTTGCCCATTGAGTGTAATGTTGGCTGTGGGTTTCTCATATATGGCCTTTTTAATGTTGAGGAATGCTCCCTCTATCCACACTTTACTGAGTGTTTTTATCATAAATGGGTGCTCTACCTTATCAAATGCTTTTTCTGCATCTATTGATATGATCACGTGGTTTTTGTCTTTGCTTTTGTTTATGTGATGCATTACATTTACTGATTTGCTAATATTGTACCATCCTTGCATCCCTGGAATGAATCCCACTTGGTCATGGTGTATGATCTTTTAAATGTACTGTTGGATGCTGTTTGCCAGTATTTTGTTGAGGATTTTGCATCAATGTTCATCAGTCATATTGGCCTCAAGTTTTCTTTCTTTGTTGTGTCTTTATCTGGTTTTGGAATTAGGATGATGTTGGCTCATAAAAAGAGTTTGGGAGTCTTCCATCTTTTTGGATTTTTTTAAATAGTCTGTGAAAGATATGGGTTAGCTCTTCCTTAAATGCTTTGTAGAATTCTCCTGTGAAACCATCTGGTCCCGGGCTTTTGTGTGTTGGGAGTTTTTTGATTACTGCTTCAATTTCTTTAGCTGTTATTGGTTTGTTCAGGCTTTCTGCTTCTTTTCCATTGAGTTTTGGAAGATTATATTTTTCTAGAAATTTGTCCATTTCACCTAGGTTTTCAAATTTCTTGCATACAGTTCTTTGTAGTAATTTGTTACAATCCTTTGCATTTCTGTGGTATCTGTTGTAATCTCTCCTCTTTCATTTCTGATTGTGTTTATTTGAGTCTTCTCTCTTTTTTTTATGGATGAGTCTGCTTAAAGGCTTGTCAGTTTTGTTTATCTTTTCAAAGAACCAACTCTTGGATTCATTGATCTTTAGAATTGTGCTTTTAGTCTCTATGTCATTTAATTCTGCTCTGATCTTGGTTATTTCCTTCCTTCTGCTTGCTCTGGGCTGCCTTTGTTGTTGTTCCTCAAGTTCTTGTAGACGTAGGGTTAGGTTGTTTGTTTGAAATGTTTCTAACTTTTTTAGGTGGGCCTGTATCGCTATGAACTTCCCTCTCAGGACTGCCTTGGCTGTGTCCCATAAGTTTTGGGTTGTTGTGAGTTCATTTTCATTTGTTTCCAAAAACCATTTGATTTCTTCCCTAATATCATTCTTGACCCATTCATTGTTTAATAGCATGCTATTTAGTCTCCATGAATTTGAGTGTTTTTGTTTTTTTTCCTTGGGGTTGGTTTCTAGTTTCAGTCCCTTGTGATCCGAGAAATTTCTTGGTATGATTTCAATTTTTTTGAAATTGTTGAGGCTTGTTTTGTGTCCTATCATGTGGTCAATCTTTGAAAATGTTCCATGTACATTTGAAAAAAATGTGTATTTAGCTTCTTTGGGATGGAGGGTTCTGTAAATATCAGTAAAGCCCAGTTCGTCTAGTGTATTGTTCAATGCCACAATATCTTTGTTGATGTTTTGTTTGGAAGATCTGTCCATTTTTGAGAGAGGGGTGTTAAAATCCCCCACAATAATTGTGTTGCTGTCCATATCTTTCTTGAAGTCCTCTAAGATATTCTTTATGTATTTGGGTGCTCCTATGTTGGGTGCATATATATTTACAATATTTATGTCTTCTTGGTGAATTCTTCCCTTGAGTATTATGAAATGAGCTTCTGGGTCTCTCTTTATGGACCTTCTTTGGAAGTCTATTTTGTCAGATATGAGTATTGCTACCCTGGCTTTTTTTTCCTGTCCATTTGCTTGGAAAATTTGTTTCCCTTCACTTTCAACCTGTGCAGATCTTTTATCCTGAGGTGGGTCTCTTGTAGACAGCATATGTGTGGGTCATGTTTTCTTATCCAATCAGCTATTCTATGTCTTTCGATTGGAGCGTTTACTCCATTTACGTTTAAGGTTATTATTGATAAGTACTTATTCATTGCCTTTTATGTACGTGTGATCTTTTCTCACTCTCTCTTTTCCTTTCCTTCCTTAAAACAGTCCCTTCAGCATCTCTTGCAGAGCTTGATTAGTGAAGGTGTATTCTTTTAGACTTCTTTTGTCTGAGAAGCTTCTTATTTGGCCTTCTATCTTGATTGAGAGCCTTGCTGGGTAAAGTAGTCGTGGTTGCAGGCCTCTGGTTCTCATTACTTGGATTATTTCTTGCCATTCTCTTCTGGCTTGGAGTGTTTCCATTGAGAAGTCAGCTGTTAGCCTTATTGGGGTTCCCTTGTATGTTACTTCCTTTTTCTCCCTTGCTGCCTTTAAGATTCTCTCTTTGTCTTGAAATTTTGCCATTTTAATTATGATGTGTCTTGAGGTGGGCCTCTTTGGGTTCCTCTTGATTGGGACTCTCTGTGTTTCCTGTATTTGTGTGACTTTTTGTCTCATCAAATTAGGGAAGTTTTCCATCATCACTTGTTCAACTAGGTTTTCTATCCCTTGTTCTTCTTCTTCTCCTTCTGGTATCCCTATTATACGGATATTATTACGTTTCATATTGTCTTGCATTTCTCTTAATCCCTCTTCATTTTTTCTGAGCCTCTTTTCCTTTTCTTGCTCTTTCTGGGTGTTTTCTTCTACTTTGTCCTCTAGCTCACTGATCCGATCTTCTGCTTCATCAATCCTGCTTTTCATTCCTTCTACTGTGTTCTTCATTTGAGAGATTGTATTCTTCATTTCCTCTTGGCCCTTGTTGAGAGTTTCTGTTTCCTTTTTTATGCTGCTGTAGTTTTCATTGAGTTCATTGTAGCTTCCCTGTAGTTTCTTGTAGCTGATTGTGAGCTCATTGAGCTTCCTGACAATCACTGCTTTGACTTCAATATCTGATAGTTGAATTGTCTCTGCTTCATTCAGCATTCTTTTTGAGGCTTCCTCCTTTCCTTTCATTTGGGGATTATTTCTTTGTCTTCCCATTGTTTGTGAGACTCTTCTTGTTTGCCTCAGCTTCTTATATTGATCTGTTCTGGCTCCCTGGTTTTATGCTGTGAACTTCTTTAGTAGAGTAGCAGTGAGTTTCAATGGTGCTGTTTCCTTGACTCCCCAAGCTCACTGGTCTTGGGCTGTCGTTTAAGTTGGCTTTGTTTTTGCCTTTGGGTTTTGATTGTTGTTGAGTCTTTCTTTGGTGGTTCCTTCCCACCAGCTGGTTAAATGTGGATCACTCTGTCTACCACCTTTTGTATTTTGTTGTGCTGTTGAGGGCAGGTTGTGTTGAAGCTGGTTCTTCTGTGTGTACAAGGTTTAAAGAAATCTTGTTCAGTTTTTGTATTGGGTACTGTCTCTACTGTTTAGTTGTATTTCCAGATAAGTCCTGGATTGAGGTTTGTGTGGTTACTACTCCCTCCTTCACCTTCTTCTGCTGTTATCTGTTAGTGGTTCTTTTGTTGTTGGGTTTCCTCTTCCAGTGGGTATCCTGGTGTTCACCTCCTCCACCTATTCTTTTTTGTCATCAGTTGGAGGGGGAAGGCAAAATGGTTTAAGACAGCAACAGAGAATTCTATGCTATTTACAGTAGTAGCAAGTAGGGAAGATATAGGAGATCCTTTCACTATGTATAGTGTTAACCGTGGTCTTCCACCCAGCTAGCTGATTTTTAGAAAGGATGGAAAGAAGATAAGACTCTTGTTGGGGGAGGAAGGATTGTGAGTTGGATCTATAAAGCAGAGAGGTTGTGGGCTGTCAGATTCTGGGGTAAGGTGAGAGTAAAGGATAGTAAATAGGTGTAGTGTGTGAGAGAATAGAGTTAACCACTA
The DNA here is from genome assembly GCF_004126475.2 of Phyllostomus discolor. NCBI lineage: Eukaryota > Metazoa > Chordata > Mammalia > Chiroptera > Phyllostomidae > Phyllostomus > Phyllostomus discolor. The sequence goes on along the minus strand of NC_050198.1, from coordinate 78,744,549 downwards.
CAGTAATAGAGTTCAGGAAACTTTGAAATGGGCTAAGATCTGGAGGGGGTGTTGTGAAGTAATTACAATTGCATGGAACAGCAGTTATTTACAATAATATTATGGCAACATTCATATGGCAGAGTCTATGAGATCTAGGTAACAAGAATAGGGAGTACAGAACATCGAGTAGTATGCTAATGGGACACAGGTGAGTTAATGGACAGTAGATTAGTAATACAGTATAGAAAGAGATATCAGGGGAAAGCTGTCAGGTCATATAATAAAACCAGCCTAGCAAAGCAGGGTATACAAAAATAAGAGGGATATAAAAATACTGTTAAAAAAAAGATGTAGGAACACTGGGAAAATAATAATAATACAAATATGCAATAACTTGCAGGTTCTCTGTAATAGCAGAGTGACATTTATCTCACTGTCCCAGCTGTTGTGATGCCCCTTCTTTGGGTTCAACTTTGGCTTTTCACCAATCCAGGATTTTGTCTCACTTGTAGGTATTTAGGAAAAAATTTTAAAAAGTAAAAAATATAAAAGGCAGACGAAGGAAAGAAGAAGAGATAAAATTGGAGGACAGGAAGGAGGAAGGAATAAAACAAGAAATCAGGTAAAAGAGGAAAAAGAAATCAAAAGAGAATAAAAACAATAAAACTTAAAAAATTAAAAATTGTTAAAAAAATAGAATCAAATTAAAAAGTCTCTTGATTTCAAAGTGGCCAAACCGGTTTTTCTGCTCTTGCTGGTTGAGGCAGGCTGAAGGATGATTTGTTTGGCTTTTCTTCCTTGGCCAGTGGAGTTCGCACTGGCTCCTCAGCTTTGGGCCCTGGGTGTGGGAATCAGGTCTTTCCCCAGGGTTACTGCTGTGGGCTGGTGTGCAGGGATGCTCTCCTTGCAGGCGCTGCCCCTGCGCCGGTGCTCCCATGAACGGGCGCGGGCCCATCCGCTGCCGGTGCGACCGTGCCTGCGCGCCACTGCCTGCGCTCTCACAGCTGGGGAGCAGACAGGCTAGAGCCACTGATCACTTTAGGAGAATTCCCCAAACAGTGTCTGTGTCTATTCACTCCTTCTTCTTGAGAAATTCCTCCCGTTCGAGCCCGCCACTCCCCACAGTGGCCTGGCTTCTCTCACCACCAAAGCTCCAGCCAGAACGGTGACCATGGGAGTCCGGGTCCGCTGTGCGACTCGGCTCTGGTGTCCACCGCCTCCAAAGCTGCTCACCACCCCGGTGTGTTTGCCAGTGCCTGGATTCCTCCCAGACCTGCTCAGACCTTGCTTGGCTGGGGAGGGAGCAGTTGACCTGGCTCTCTCCCAATAACCCTATGGTAAACCCAGCCGCGGCCCCCGGGCCTGGGGCTGCAGCCCCGGGACCACACGCTTGTCCTGGGACCCTACCTTGTTGCAGCACTCCCCTTAGGATCTGTTCTTTGTTCTTTCAGTTCTGCCACAATCCTTGGTCCTCTGTTTTCAAAAATGCTGAAATATGTTGGTTGCTTGCCTTTCTACTCCATAGATCGGTCAGGATTTTCTCCCCTGAGCAGAGGAAAGCCAAATCTGCTCCTTCCTACTCCGACGCCATCTTAGATCCCCCCCTGCAGTTTTCTGAACACAGGTCTTTTACCTCTTTGTTTAGGTTTATTCCTAGATATTTTATTTTTCTTTTTGCTATTTCAAATGGGATTTTTTCCTTGATTTCTGTCTCTGCTGTTTCATTGTTGATGTACAGAAATGCCTTTGATTTCTGGATATTGACTTTGTATCCCGCTGTTTTGCCAAATTCATTGATTAGGTCAAGCAGTTTTTTGGTAGAGTCTATAGGATTTGCTATGTATACTATCATGTCACCTGCAAACAGTGACAATTTTGTTTCCTCCTTTCCGATTTGAATGCCTTTTATTTCTTTTTCTTGTCTGATTGCTGTGGCTAAAACTTCCAGTACTATATTGAATACAAGTTGTGAAAGTGGACAGCCTTGTCTTGTTCCTGACCTTAGTGGAAAAGATTTTAATTTTTGCCCATTGAGTATGATGTCGGCTGAAGGTCTCTCATATATGGCCTTTATTATGTTGAGGAATGCTCCCTCTGTTCCCACTTTGCTGCGTGTTTTTATCATGAATGGGTGCTCTACCTTATCAAATGCTTTTTCTGCATCAATTGATATGATCATGTGGTTTTTGTCTTTGCTTTTGTTTATGTGATGTATTACATTTACTGACTTGCGAATATTGCACCATCCTTGCATCCCTGGAATGAATCCCACGTGGTCATGGTGTATGATCTTTTTAATGTATTGTTGGATGTGGTTTGCCAGTATTTTGTTGAGGATTTTAGCGTCAATGTTCCTCAGTGATATTGGCCTGAAGTTTTCTTTCTTGGTTGTGTCTTTATCTGCTTTTGGAATTAGGATGATGTTGGCCTCATAAAAAGAGTTTGGGAGACTCCCATCTTTTTGGATTTTTTGGAATAGTCTGTGAAGGATAGGGGTTAGTTCTTCCTTAAATGCTTTGTAGAATTCTCCTGTGAAACCATCTGGTCCTGGGCTTTTGTGTGTTGGGAGTTTTTTGATTACTGATTCAACTTCTTTTGTTGTTATTGGTCTGTTCAGGCTTTCTGCTTCTTTTTCATTGAGTTTTGGAAGATTATATTTTTCTAGAAAGTTGTCCATTTCACCTAGATTTTCAAATTTCTTGGCATACAGCTCTTTGTAGTAATTTGTTACAATCCTTTGTATTTCTGTGGTATCTGTTGTAATCTCTCCTCTTTCATTTCTGATTGTGTTTATTTGGGTCTTCTCTCTACAAGTCTATTTTGGAATTGAATGGTAATGGAAAAATACAATAAAGGTTAAATTAAAAAATATAATAAATCAATTTTTAGTTTTCTTAGAAAATCCCATACTGTTTTCCATAGTGGTTGTACCAGTCTGCAATACCACCAAACAGTGCACTAGGGTCCCCTTTTCTCCACAACCTCTCCAACACTTGTTGTTTGTTGCTTTGTTTATGATGGCCATTCTGACTTGTGTGAAGGAGTATCTCATTGTGGTTTTAATTTGCATCTTTCTGATAGCTAGCGATACTGAGGATCTTTTCATGTGTGTCTGGATCCTCTGTATGTCTTCCTTGGAGAAGTGTCTGTTGAAGTCCTTTGCCTATTTTTTGACCCAGCAATTCCACTGCTAGGATTATATCCTAAGAATCCTGAAACACCAATCCAAAAGAACCTATGCACCCCAATGTGCATGGCAGCACAATTTATAGTAGCTAAGTGCTGGACAACCTAGCTAAGTGGGCAACCTGGGTGCCCATCAGTAAATGAATGGATCAAAAAACTCTGGTACATTTACACAATGGAATTTTGTGCAGCAGAAAGAAAGAAGGAGCTCCTACCCTTTGAGACAGCATGGATATAACTGGAAAGCATTATGCTAAGCAAAGTAAGCCAGGCAGTGAACGACAAATACCATATGATCTTACCTTTAATAGGAACCTAAATAAGAAAACAAACAAACATGTAAAATATAACCAAAGACACTGAAGTTGAGAACAGGCTGACAGTGACCAGAGTGGAGGGAATTTCAGGGGAAAAGGGGAAAAGTTTACAGGAATAAGTATAAAAGACACATGGACAAAAACTAGGGCGGAGTGGAAATGGGATGGAGGCAGGGAGGGAAGGTGGGGAGGGCTGGTGGAGTTGGCTGTTATGGGAGTAAAAGATGGAAAACTATACTTGAACAACAATAAAAATAAAATAAAATAAAATAAAATGCTGTAAACTCATGGCTCTGATCCATATACAACCATTTTTCTTAAATATTTATCAGATTATTGCAGCCATTTAATTAATTCCCAGAGTTCTAAATAGTTGATTCTTATAATTTTTGCCAATGTTGTTTTTGTGGGAGAAAGGATTTTCAAAGGTACTTATTTTGCCATTCCTGCCAATATTACTTTTTAAAAAGTTATCTCTAAACTTTTCTACTTATATGGTTCATTCTGTACAGTTTGTTTTTCATGTAGCATGGCTACTACTCACAGTGACAATAAGGACACATGACTTGGAACATTGATTACAAGTGGAAGTTGCATGTTGATGAATGTGAGGAGATAGAATATGATATATAAAACTCAAATTATGAAAGAATAAGACTCACAGATTAAGTCTGCCCAAAACTCGCCTAGAAACAGGAGTCAAGGGCACTAAGGCAAATGAGTATAGGATAAAGAAGAAAAAATTTAAAGAAATATAGCTACCTCCAAAAAAGCTAACATCATTCAAATATATAATTTCTCAGAACTGTAAAAAGCCAGAGATTAGTGAAGGCAGAAGTTAAAACATTACCAGATGAAATAGGAAACATGATCAAAGAGGATGGTAAAATTATTGAAGTATTAAATTAGTTTCTTAATGGTTTTACAAGGAGGATACTAGCCAAATACCAGATGTCATTAGCTATTTATAGATTATTTTACTGGACTTCAAAGTCAGCATTGCAGAGGTGTTTAAGGAAGTCATGGAGATTCAAAACCAGCAATCTCCTCAACTACATGGTGTTAATCCTAAGTGCCCAACTCAGACCAGAGCCACCTTTCTCAGTGACCATGGTCAATACTTAAATGAAAAAGGCTATGCCAGTCTAACCTGCTACTAGAACAGTTTGCAATATTATGGTGCCGCACTGTGACTTATCTTGAAACTGGTATCTGGAAATGAGCTACACACTTAAATGGAAACAACTCATTTTCCATTGAAGTAGAGCCTTCTCTTTGGAAGATTTAGAGCTGTGTCAAAGGCTAAAGCAGGAATACCCAATATTTTAAAAATCAATGTCTTAACATAATTTATAATTTAAGAATTGAAAGAACAAACTATATTGTAACTCTTTCTAAAGAAACATATATGACCTTTTCCCTGTATTTGTTTCTTTCATTTTACCTTTAACTCTCTTTTTATTGTGAAGTAGAACTCACAGAGAAGTGCCCAAAACATGAATGTACAGCTCAATAAAGTATCACAAAGCAAACACCAATGTAACTGCTACCCAAGTCATAAAATTGTACATTGACAGCACTCTCAGAGGCCCTTCTTGACTTTTCTTTTTAAAGGGTTCATTGCAATTAATTTTGTTAAATAATTTTGTGACAATTATAGAAATAAATATATTTTGGTGAGAAAAGGGGATGTTATAAAACATAACATAAAGCCATATTTAGAAAGTAGTACCTTATAGAAGAATCAGAAACTATCCTTTTGAACTTAAACCTGGTGGCAGAGGAAAATAGATTAGTATATTGTTAAAATTAGCATAAAAGCATAGGAAAATCTCCTATATTATTAAGTATTGAAATTTCTCCCATCTCCCCAAAGACTCAGTTTCATACTGTGGAAAGCTCAGTAGAAATGTGACAGGCCAATAGAAAATGACATGCTCTTAGCCTGAGATATAGGCTTTTATTGACCTGTTGAAGTACAGGATATGTACTTGGCTTCCTTAATCACACATCAAATATCTAATAATATTGTGTCTGGTACTCACACATGATCTCATTTTCAAACAGTTCATCAATCATATCGATAATTAACACTTACATTGCACTTACTATGTGCCAGCCACTGTTTTAAGCATTTTGCACATATTAACTTGCTTAACCTCACAGTCCTTTAAGAAAAGTGGGTAAACTGAAGCACAAAAGGGTTATGTATTTTACATTATCCATGATCACTCTGGTAGGAGCTGGAAAAGCTGGGACTCAAACTCAGGCTGGCAGGTAGTAGAGTCTGTTCTGGGACTATTAAGCTACAGTATTCTGTCTTCATGTAAGGATTTTGAAAATGGCTGTTCCCTGGTATAAACATTGGACTTTTTTTGGTCATTATTCATAGCATGTATGCATGTTAATAGCTTAATTATGAATAATTACTGTTACCATAACTATGGCTATTTGTTAATTGTACTTTAATATATAAGGGCCAGCAGATGTAAGGCGTCTTGAATGTGGTTAGTAGGGTAATACTATGTGTGTAATAATTTATAGTTTTATTTTGAACATTTCACCTACAATGTCATATGGTGTGCTTGAGTGTGATATTGTTATATTACAGAATCACATGCTTATGGTTTTGTAATAAAAGAGTTTGTAATAGAAAAGGGGCATTACTTGTGCCAGACCCCGTATAATAGGTGTCAATATACAGAAGACTATATCTGAGATTCCTTTTAAGACATGAAAGATACATGGAATTTAAACATGTTTGACAAAGTCAGAAACATTTTCACATGAATATAACATTTTTAGTAAGGACAGAACCTCTTATTTTTCAAGAGTTTTTTGAAAAGTGTATTCAAGTTATATAAGATGTATTTATTGTATTAGTAGTATTGTACACAGCCCATACTCTTATTACTTACTATAGTGCTAAAACAGTTTGTGACCACTGTTCTGATTAATGTTATGGGGCCAGTAATTTTACCACCATTGCTTTTTCACCATCAGTGAACATGTCAATGCAGGGGAAAATGTAAGAAATATCTTAGTATTACTATGAAAATAGTGTTGAGCTTGCAGACCCCATGAAAAGACTCAGGGACCATCAGTAATACTTTGACCACAGAAACGGTAAACAAAACTATTTATTTTTGTCCTTTTTGAGAACAATTACACGTTTTAAAAAAATCTTACCTCTCACTTCTGATTCAGGATCATGATGGAATTGTGGCCATCTGGTGCCTTGCTTATAAATTTGGTTCTTCAGGCTGCCAAGCCCACATTCAGGTACTATTTTCATTTCCAGAGGGGAGGAAAACTGTATGCACACAGTCCAGAAGATAAGCACTCCCTGACTGAAGATTAAGTTCTTTTCTTGAATTCTAACAACATAAATTTCTTCTAGAGACCCCTGAATTCCTGACTCAGTCTTGCTCTGCACATAGTTGTCTGCTTATTTCACTCAGCTCTTGAAGTTTGCCAAGCAAATTGGTTCAATGGTGAAAGACAGCTGGGAGTAGGAAGAAATAAACATTGATAAAATAAGGATAGTAAAGGTATATCCTTAAGTCACTTGAAAGGAATCAAATCCTTCAAGTCAGCCAGGCAGCTCTCCCACTGTTGTGTCAATGTAAATTGAATCATTAGTAAATACTTGGCAATCAGTGGTCATTTTCTATGACTTTCAATGATTTGAAGTTGTGTTGTGACTGTTCAAGACCAGACAAGTTCATGAGATTCTGGCAGATGGAAGAATATTCACAGAGCTACGGGGATGTCTGACATGCCTTTATTCCAGGGTGGGTGATCCATGCACACTGCAAGCTGTGTATCACACTGAATGTCCCTGCATGTCACCTGTCCCCCTGCATGGAACCCAGCAGGGAGCCCCTATCCCCTTAAATACTAGAATATAGACAAAGCCAGAAGGTTGTCAACAGATATTATGCAACAGAGCTTCATGCAAGCCCACTGAAAGTTATGGGAACAGTTTATTGGACCCAGTCTCAAGGCTATGAGGACACTATTCATCAGGTCCATTCTCAGGGTAATGGGAAAATGCTTCCCTTAGTTGCCCATACACCTAGTTGAGGAAGCCAGACTGCCATTTACCCTACAGAAGTGTTTAGCCATTCTTTTTCAAAGATTTTATTTATGTATTTATTTATGTATTTATTTATTGATTGATAAATAAGTGGGAAAGAAGGGGTAGATGGAGAGAAACATCAATGCGTGGTTGCCTTTCATGTGCCCCCTACTGGGGTCCTGGCCTGCAACCCAGGCACATGCCCTACACTGGGAACCACTAGCAACTCTTTGGTTCACAGACCAATGCTCAATCCACTGAGCCATACCAGCCAGGGGTGTTTAGTCATTCTTAGCATCTTGTACCAAAAGTGGAAGAAACAAATGAAAGAGAGAGCCCAGTGTTTCCTCCTTTTCCAGGCAAGCTTCATGGTAGATATCTTACTATGAAAGATTTCTAGGCTGATATTTCTGTTCCATGTCTTATACCTCCACAAGGAGGCTGAATAATTTCCCTGGGAGCAGTTCCCTATTAAGTACTACTGGAGAACTGTATTTCATAGGTGATATGACCCAGATGGGAAGGAAATATGAGTCTGGGAAAATGACAACCTTTATCCGTGCCATTCCTTTATCATTATCATCATTGCGATCTTTTCCCTGCAGAATTTAAAATTTATTTTTAAAAGCTTTTTGTCCCCCTTTATATTTATTTAAAAATGGAAAAGACTTGGAAACTGACTAAATTTATTTTAAGTTTGTAGGAGGTTTTGACTACTCCAACCATGTGCAAGTTACAGTGGAGTTACTCATAATACTTCCACCTGATTCCTGATATTTACTACAGCTACAAAACTTATTTAATTAAATAAACATTAATTAAGCACTTGCTATATAAAAAACTCTATAATGACTGTGGGAAACCAAAGAAATTAATAACACATTGTTCCCTTCCCCTAAAATATCTCAAAGTGGGTGAGAAGTAGAAAATACAGGAGGCAGATAGCTATTAAGTATTTATAACAGGAACTAGTGAATGAAGGAGACATGATATAGACACAGCATGGTACCAGCCTACTTCATGGTCCTAATTATAATATTGGTAGTGGAGAGGGGCCTGCCTCAGGTTCATAATGTTCTCCTAATGAGCCTTCCCCAGGCATTCAGACACAAGGACTGGTGTTTGATGAAAAGCCTGCTTTCAAGCACTTAGGTGGAGAGTGTCCACTGTCAATGAATAGTACTCAGGTATATAGGCAGAGTCAGTCTATGAAGATGAATTTTAGTCTTCTCCCAACCCTCACTAAAGCACTGCACTTATAAGTCCCATCTGGGAAAGAGCTGCTTATCATCTCTTGGGCAACAGCACTGAAAAATGATTGCAAAAGAATCAGTTACTGTTCATTAGTTTTAAGGGAAGATCCCCAGATCTAAGAATAACCATTAATACTAAACAATTTGCTAAAAAGATTTTCCTTTTTATTTTACAGTTAGGTAATTAATATCATAAAGTGAGATGGGGATCTAAGTTTGTCTTGGGTGTCTCTTTCCTTTAGGAGATAAGGGGCAAGGTCAAAAATCAAACAGAACTTTATCTTCTATCCTACTCAGCTTTGATTTGGAAAGGAGGTAGTTAAGTTACAACATCAAGAAAGTGGCAGTTCTAAAGCTTGCTTTCTATTGCATGCTTTTGCAGTGGCAATTACCTCAGCTACAAATCTCATTTACAGAATTCTTTGAAAGTGCTATCTGGATGATGGCAGAATGCACTGGAAATCAATGGAGGGTGATTTCATTCCCAAATTGAAGTTATCATTTAATAGTCAGGGAAAAAACACACACATGCTCACCTCAACCTGCTTCTTATTCATTAATAGATTCCTCAGTAGCAATTATGAGGCTCGACTTTCACAAATTCAATTACTCCTCAAAATAATGAATTATAAATACTCTTTACCAATTGAAATGCAATGGCATCCTAGCTTCCAGAAGGAAAATAAACAGGAGCTGTTGGAAATGATCCTAATCATGATGATAATAAGTAACAGCCCAGTGTGTAGTCTGCAAAACAGGCCTGCGCCTGCCTCTCTGCACCTAACATTATGTGATGTTTTCTTTCCCAATTTATAGTATCCTAGCAACCATTGGTGCTTGCTAGTCCTAATGGATCTAAAAATGTTGCACTGGGAAATCTGTGCCTAAGGGGCTCATGCTTTAGGGACATCACTTTCTCCTTGGAGAGAATGTCAATAGCTAGATAAAGGTATATGGATTAGAGTCATATTCTTTGCTCTTGAGACTTTGTTGCCCTTTCTGATGCTGTGTAGTCAGACAGCCTGTAATCCTGGTTTAATCTAAATAGATGGCAGTGCTGCCAATAGATCCTAATTCCACATGCATATTCAATAGCACAACAGAAAAGCCTGGGTATATTGCCTACTGGAGATGACCTCAAATATAGCAAAAGTGGGCACTGATAATGGTCCTAAATTTCCATCTATTTACTACTCATTGATTTAAGACAGGGAGTGCATTGTCAAAATTTCCATGTTACTATAAAAATTTTCATGTTTCCCAGGACTAGTAAGGTTTTCCTTCATTCTTAGCCATTCTCATCTTACTGTGAATTAGATTACCTATCATCTTCCTTAGGGCCCTCTGATAGAGGTTTTTTATATAGAAAAGATTTAGAAGTAGAGATAAGGCCTAAGAGCTGAAGATAAATCACTGAAAGAAAGCTAGAGAGAAGCTCTCCTATTCTTAATTCTGGTCTATGTTCTCCAAAGTCAGTGATCAGGTGCTACCAAGGGCTTTTCCAGATAAACCCTGTTTCCAGATAAACCCTGGAAAACCCTGGAAACTATAGTGAGATATACTATACCTGAAGGAGAATGGAGTTCATTCTAAAGCTGAATGGTCCATTAGTTTCACAATGTTGTCAGATGAGAGATATAACTAAGACAGTATTGAGTAATTAAGGGGTCTTTTCATTCTGAACTTGAACTCACTTCCCAAACTCTATACTCCCTTCATTTCAATCATAATGTAAATTCCATCATCACTGAGAACAACCTTGATCCATCATCCTAAATTCTGATCTTCCTCTCTAACCAGAACCTCCTGTGCTTTGATGGTTCTCTACCCCTTGTCCCAATGAATATTCTCTTTTTTAATCACAACATTGTCTTCAAACCCTTAATTGGTCCCAATTCTCCCACAATGATTTGGTTCTATACATCCTTGGCTCTGTGGGTAGCAGTTTTGAGGATGTGCTTGAAAACATCCTGGGAGTCTGTAGCTCCCTCAGCAATCTGTCAATGTTTGTGTACTGCTAATCAATCCAAACCCTGGATAACACCACCAACCACTTTTTTTTTTTTTTTGCTTCTGAGGTGCTGAGTGTTCCTATGGAAAGTCACATAACCATAATGATTTGATTCTCTAGAGCCATGAGAGCTTATTTCTTGTGGGCCTTAGTGGCTATTTATCTATACTTTTCATGACTTGCTAGCTCCCTTCACTACTTATTCATTCTTTTTATAAACTGTTATTGGGCAATTATTGTAGTTCATCTATGGCCCAAACACTGAGGATATAATGATGATCAAAACTGACAAGGACTCTTCCCTTATGGAGTTTATCACTTAGTGAAGGATGTGGAAAATACACATGTATTTTAAAAAACATTTTATTGTATTTTTCCATTACTACTTAACCCCTTTATGCCCCTCTCTCACTACAATCACTACACTGTTGTCCATGTCCATGAGTCCTTTTTGCTTTTTGCTCAATCCCTTTACCCGCTAACCTTCCCACCCCAATAGCTGTCATCCTGCTCTCTATGAGTCTCTTTCTATTTTGCTTATTAATACAGTTTGTCCATTAGATTCCACATATAAGTTAAATCACATGGTATTTGCCTTCTTCTGACTGGCTTATTTCACTTAGCATAATATTCTCCAGGTCCATCAATGCTATTGCAAAAGGTAAAATTGTCTTCTTTTTTATAGCTGAGTAGTATTCCATTGTGTAAATGTCCCATAATTGTTTTATCCACAAATCTACTGATGGGCACTTGGGCTGCTTCCATGTCTTGGTGATTGTAAACAACACTGCAATGAACATAGTGGTGCTTATGTTCTTTCAAATTACTGTTTTGGGTTCCTTTGGATATATTACCAGAAGTGGGACCACTGGGTCAAAAGACAGATCCATTTTTAATATTTTGAGGTATCTCCATACTGCTTTCCAAAGTGGTTGCACCAATCTGAATTCCCAGCAATAGTTCCAGAGGGTTCTCTTTTCTTCACATCCTCTTGAACATTTGTTTTCTTTTGATTTATTGATGATAGCCATTCTGACAGGTGTGAGGTGATATCTCATTGTAGTTGTAATTTTCATTTCTCTGATGATTAGTGACATTGAGCATCTTTTCATATATCTATAGGACATCTGTATGTCTTCTTTGGAGAAGTATCTATTCATTTCCTTTGCCCATTTTTTCATTGGGTTGTTAGTTTTACTGGTGTTGAGTTTTGTGAGTTCTTTATACATGTTGGATATTAATCATTTATCAGATGTTTTAGTGAATATATTCTCCGATTTGGTGAGTTGTCTTTTAATTTTGTTGACGATTTTCTTTGCTGTGCAAAAACGTTTTAGTTTGGTTGCTTTTAACAATGTTTTATCTGATATATCCATTTAGGCAAGGGAAACAAAAGAAAAATAAACAAATGGGACTAAATATGTTTTTACAAAGCAGTGTTATCAAAGCAAGTTTTGTGCAGAAGTATAAGTGCAAGATGATCTGAGATAAGAACAAGCTCAGGGGTGGTCAAAGGACAGAATGAAAGTTAGTGTAGGTGGACTTCAAAAGAAGAGAGTGGTAGGATATAAGTGGTAGGATATAAGGTCACAGACATAGGCAAGAGACTATAAAAATACTTAGGATTTTATTCCACTTTCAACAGGAAGTCACTGGAGAATTTTAAGCCAGAGAGTCACAATATCTGATTTGTGCTTTGAAAAGATCCCTCTAGCTGCTGTGCAGTGGATATTAGAGGCAAATATGGAAACAAAGAGACCAGTAAGGAGGCTGATAAAAGACCCAGTTGATGTGATGTTGGCTTGGACTAGGATTGTAGCAGTAAAGGTTGTAAAAAGTATTTGGATTCTACTGAGGGAGTGAAAGGCTGAATTATATGCCCAGCATCTAATAAAATAGCAACTGTTACCTTTTTAAGTCATATTTAAATTGTCATTTTACTTCATCTGAAGGAGAGAAAGTCTGTTTTCTCTTCTGCCTACCCTTCCCCACTTTGGTTCTAACACTGGTGCAATTGTTTTAAAAAGTTCTATAAACATCTCTTCTCTCCTTGAATATCCTTTCCCTGTCCCTTTTCTGAGCTTTCTCTCCACCAAAGCCCTGCAAAAATTTCTTGCTTAATATAAAATAACATTGAATGTAAACTGTAGTTGAAAAGTAAAATTTAAAAACTGAAATGTTCACTTGACAATAAGGGTGTAAATTAAATCTTAGTCTTGATTGTTCTGTGTAGATATTATTTAGTGTTTAACCTTGAAACAGGGATGAGACTATGTGTAAGTGGTAAAGAAATTGGTGTTATATTGAATACATACTTTTTACCATATATGTTATAGACGTTGTTTTTGAACCCTGGCTTGTGTGGCTCAGTGGATTGGGTGCTGGCCTGCGAACCAAAGGGTCGCTGGTTTGATTCCCAGTCAGGGGCACATGGTGGGATGGAGGTCAGGTCCCCAGTAGGGCTCACATGAGAGGCAGCCACACATTTATGTTTCTCTCCCTCTCTTCCTCCCTTCCCCTCTCTCTATAACTAACTAACTAACTAACTAACTAACCAACTAACTAAATAAATAAATAACATATTTTTTAAAAAGAAATTATTTTTGCAACAACCATGTGAAATATGTGTTATCTCAATATTAGCAATATGATAACTGAGACTGAGATGGGATTCAAAAGCAGATCTGACTCAACTTCATGCTCCTACCATATACTAATATATAGACACCTTGCAATATTCTATTCAATGGTTCTACCCATTGAGAGTATGGTAGGGAAAACTGCAGCTTTCTAAATACCTTGGGGAATAATTCCACACAGTTCAATTATTTTTTCAACCATTTTTGATATATGACAGATACTATACATAATGAATAAAGTTCAAAGAGAGCAACATATTTAAGCAAAACCAGAATTTGCTTTTAATGAAGTTGTCTGAGGTCTTTAGTTGTTTTTGATCAAAGAGTGAAAATTTTGCCTTACTAGTATTCATCAGAGAGCAGTTATTTTTGCGGATTTAAATCTCCTTTGGTTGAGTACATGTCATTATTGGATCTTTATTCAAACCTACATTTTGGATAAAAATAAGAGTAAATGGGGGGCATAAATAGATGTAAACTAAAGTTCAGAGAAATTTATGATTAGTTTCAGTCAATGAGAGTTCTGATTAAACAGAAAATTTTGATTTAAAAGTGAGTGGGGAAGGATGTACATTACAGCTTTTGTGAAAAGTCGCTATGGAGTGTTGACATATTCATCATGAATTCTCCACTTTCTTGAGTGGTAATGTGAGACATGACAAATCTCCAAGAGAAATTCTTACATTATAACATCTTAAATCTTCATACATGATTTTTTAGTAAACCCTCATTCATCTGTATTATTTTAGTACACATGAAGTACAAAGTTAGCCTTTAAGAAAGTTCTTATGTTAAGGTAATGAGGAGACTAGATTAAAGAGCAAAATCACCCACTTTTCTCTTTATAAGAGTTTGGTGCAGACATAGATTTCTGATGAAAATTTTTAATATGGTGTAACTTTTTCTTAGTGAGTGGCTATTATCAGTTGAAATTCCAATAAATTACATAGTAACTTAATTAAGTAATATTCCAATAAAGTCTCAATTAAATTAACTCTAGTTAACTCGGGGGCCCTTAGTTTTATAGTAAAATATTTCAAGTCAAGTATTTTGTGACACAAAAATAAGATGTCCTGGGCTCAATACAATGTGTTCCTAAGGTCCTGGGCAGGAAATACTTAAGCTCAAAAGGATGACCCATTAAGAGCCTGAAATAACAATGAATGATACAGTTTTTCTTTTAGACTCTAGCTTCTAAAACAGAGAAGTGTACTGAGATATTATGGAAAGGTTTTCCAACAATAACAAAGGGTGACATTACAAAAAACAGTCACGGGGAATAACACAATCTTGGCAGGTTGGAACAGTGGACTGGAACTAATAAGAAGGAGTATAATAACAACTAATGAAAAGCTCTGTACTCATCTTTCGCCTGCCAAAAAGACTCAAGTGAGGAAATCAAGGTTAAAGTGACTGCTTGTGAAGAAGCCCAAAGGTTTTAGTTGACAATAGTGGCAAAAAGCAGTAAGTACTGATATTGGAATGAAAAGCTAATATTATTTTTATCTTTATTTTGTTTATGTGTTGTATAATATTTCTTGAGGTGCAAAGAGTGTACCAACCTTGCATCTAAAGTGGATAAACCACACTTAATCATAGTGTGTGATCTTTTTAATATATTGGTGAACCCAGTTAGGTAATATTTTACTGAGAATTATAGCATCTATGTTCATCAGGGATATTGGCCTGTAATTTTCTTTCCTTGTAGTGTATTTATCTGGTTTTAGAATTAGGATAATGCTGACTTCATATGAAGAGCTTGGAAGTCTTCCATCCTCTTGAATTTTTTGGAATAGTTTGAGAAGAATATGTGTTAGCTCTTTGAATGTTGGGTAAAATTCACTTGTTAAGCCATCCGGACCAGGACGTTTGTTTGCCAGGAATTTTTTGATTACTACTTCAATTTTATTAGTTGTGATCGCTCTATACATGTTTTCAGATACTTCATGACTCAGTTTTAGAAGATTGTATGTTTCTAAGAATGTATCCATTTCACCATGTGGTCCAATTTGTTGGCATATAGTTATTCATAGTATTTCCTTAAAATCCTTTATATTTCTCTGGTGTCAGTTGTTACTTTTCCATTTTCATTTCTGATTTTATTTATTTGGGCTCTCTCTTTTTTTTCTTAATGAGCCTGGTTAAAGATTCAAAAATCTTGTTTATTGTTTCAAAGAAGCAGGCCTTGGTTTCATTGGCATTTTGTATTGTTTTTTTAGTCTCTATGCCAATTATTTCCACCCTGATCATTATTATTTCTTTCCTTCTATTTACTCTGTGCTTTATTTGTGGTTCTTTTTCTAGTTATTTTAAGTGTGTAGGGTTAGAGAGTTTATTAATAAAATCCAGCACCCAATTGTGATAAAAACTCTCATTGAAGTGGGAATACAGTGATCATATCTCAACATAACAAATGCCTTATACGAAAACCTACAGCCAATATCATATTCAATGAGCAAAAACTAAAAAAGTTTCCCTTAAGATTGGAACCAAGACAGGGATGTTAAGTTTCACCACTCTTATTCAACATAGTACTGTAAGTCCTAGCTACAGCAATCAGATAAGAAGATATAAAAGGTATCCAAATTAGAAAGGAGGAAGTAAAACTCATTATTCACAGATGATATGATGCTGTATGTAGAAAATCATAAAGCCTTCATTAAAAATGATTTAATAAATGATATTGTCAAAAGAGCAGGATACAAAATTAATATTTATAAATTGATGGCTTTTTATGCACCAACAATGAACAATCAGAAAGAAAAACTAAGAAAACAATTACACTTACTATTGCAAATAAAAGAATAAGGTACCTAGAAATAAACTTAACAAATGGGGTAAAATACCTATACTTGGAAAACTATGGGATGTCAAAGAAATAAATTGAAGAAGATATAAATAAGTGGAAACATATACCATATTCATGGATTGGAGAACATCAATAATATGTCCATATTACTCATTGTCCTATAGATTTAATGCAATCCTATTATTATATCAATGGCATATATCACCAAACTAAAACAAATATTAAAAAATTTATATAGAATGTCCAAGGACTCTGAATAGCCTCAGCAATCTTAAGAAAGAAGAACAAGGTTGGAGGTATCACAATACCTGATATCAAACAGTGCTACATGGCCATTGTAATCAAAACAACCTGGTACTGGCATAAGAATGTCCATGTAGATCAATGGAAGGAGAACCCAGAAATAAACCCATGCCTTTATGGTCAATTAATATTTGACAAAGGAAGCAGGAGCACACGATGGAGTAAAAACAGTCTCTTCAATAAGCCAGGAAGTAAAAGGCAAATATCATATGATCTCACCTATAAGTGGAACCTAATCAACAAAACAAACAAGCAAACCAAATATAACCAGAGACCTTGAAATTAAGAACAAAATGACAGTAAATAGAGGGGAGGTGGGAGGGGATAATGGTGGGAAAAGGGGAAAGGGTGGTCAAGGAGCATGTATAAAGAACACAAGGACAAAGCCAAAGGGAGGTAGGATTGAAGGTGGGAGGTGGGTATGGCTGGGGTGAGGGGTAGTTGGGGGAGAAATGGAGACAACTGTACATGAACAGCAATAAAAAACAGTCTCTTCAATAAACAGTGTTGGGAAAATTAGACAGGTGTATGAAAACAACAACAACAAAAAGCTAGACCACTAATTTATACCATACATAAGAATGAACTCAAAATGAATAAAATACTTAAATGTAAGTCAAAACCATAAAAATCCTATGAGAAAACATAGGCAATGAAATCTCGAACACCTCTTGCAGCAATATTTTTGCTGATATATCTCCTAGGGCAAGATAAACAAAAGAAAAAAATAAACAAATGGAACTATATCAAACTAAAAAGCTTTTGGCTCCAGCTGCTGTGGCTCAGTGGGTTGAGTACCAGCCTGCAAACCAAAGGTCACTGGTTCAATTCCCAGTTGGGGCACATGCCTGTATTGCAGGCCAGGTCTTCAGTTGAGGGCATGTGAGAAGCAACTACACATTGATGTTTCTCTCCCTCTCTTTCTCCTTACCTTCCCCTCTCTCTAAAAATAAATAAATGAAATCTTACAAAAATTAAAAAGCTTTGCACAGCAAAAGAAACCATCAACAAAATGAAAAGGAAACTCACTCTATGGGAGAACACATTTTGCCAATGATACATCTGATAATTGGTTAATTTCCAAAATATATAAAGAACTTATACAAGTCAATACCAGGAAGGAAAACAATCTAATTAAAAATTTGGCAAAGCACTTGAATAGATACTTCTCCAAAGAACACATGCAAATGAAAAGATGCTCAATGTTACTAATCATCAGAGAGATGCAAATTAAAACCAGAATGAGATATCACCTCACATCTGCTAGAATGGCTACCTTCAATAAATCAACAAACAAGAGGGTGAAAAGGGAACCCTCTTGCACCATTGGTTGGAATGCAGTGATGAAGCCACTGTGGAAACAGTATGGCGTTTCCTCAAGAGGTTAAAAAGGGAACTGGCTTTTGACTCAGCAATCCCACTTTTGGGAATGTATCCTAAGAATCCTAAAACTCAAAAGAATATATACACCCCAATGTTCACAGCAGCATTATTTACAATAGCCAAGATTTGGAAACAGGCTTACTGCCCATAAGTAGATGAGTGGATGAGAAAAGCTGTGGTACATTTACACAATAATTATTATGCTGCTGTAAAAAATGAAGGAACTACTTTTTAAAAGATTTTATTCATTTATTTTTAGAATGGAAGTGATGGAGAAAGAGAGGGAAAGAAACATCAATTGGTTGGCTTTGGCACACCCTCAGCTTGGACCTGACCTGCAACCCAGGCATGTGCCCTGACAGGGAATCAAACTGGTGACCTTTCTGTCCACTGAGCAACAACCAGCCAGCATGGAACTCTTACCTTTTGCAACAGCATGGATGGACCTTGAGATTATAATGCTAAGTGAAATAAGCCAGTCTATGAAAGAAAAATACCATATGATCTCACTTATATGGGGAATCTAACAAAAAAGATAAACTGACAAAATTAAAGCAGAGACATGGATACATGGAACAGACTGACAGCTGTTAGAGGGGAGAAGGAAGGTTGGGAACTGGATGAAAGAAGTTGAAGGGATTAGCAAAAGAATGTATATGCATGACCCATGGACACAGACAAGGATGTGGGGATTGCCTGAGGGAGGGGAGTGGGGGTGGGGGGAGAGGTAGGAAAGGTAGGGGGAAATGTGGACATTTATAATAGTGTAAACTATAAAAATAATGTAAAAAAGGAATACTGGGGGAATCCTTTTTTATTTAATTAAAAATATTCAGAGATGGGGATAGGGAAAATATTTGTTACCTAGATCCATCTGAATATTTTAGTCTAATTTTACATCCTCCCCCAAACCTCAAAGAACAATGTTGGACTTCACATCTCTAATAATGTGTAGTGTTTATAATTAGATGTAATTTGATATCTCTACTTTTATTGCAAATCTAATGAAGAGTAATAAAATTTACCTTCAAATTTTTTAAAGATTTTATTTATCTATTTATTTTTAGAGAGAAAGGAAGGGAAGCAGAAAGAGGAGAGAAACATCATTGTGTAGTTGCCTCTCACACACCCCCTACTGGTGACCTGGCCCACAACCCAGGCATGCACCCTGACTGGGAATCCAACTGGCCACCCTTTGGTTCACAGGCCCACACTCAATCCACTGAGGTACACCAGCTAGGGCTTTATCTTAGAATTTTTGAAAAAATAAATAAAAAAGCTAACGTGATCTGTGAGTACATTGTATCTTTTCTAGAAGGTTACACCTCCACTATTTTGGGTGTTGATCAGATCACTTAAATAACATGTTGTTTTGTGGGGGACATTGTAGGGAGAATATTGACAAAGTGGAGTGTGATAAGAATAGGTGACCAAAATTGTTAATAGTTTCTAAAAGCAATGGTTGAAAGAACTGAGTGTCAAACCAGAGTTGAGAGTAGAAGGCATAATTGTTATTTTTGTGACTTATAAAGTGGTTACATGTAGAAAACAATAGATTTTTTTTGCTCCAGAGGCTGTCACTATGGCAAGGGACTTTAGAGGATAAAAGCATTTATGAGTCCTACGAATTGATTTTTGCACTCTGTGGGGAGTTGTGCTAGATGACCTTGCAGATCCCTTCAAATTACAGTATTCAAGTTTCTGAAATGTATCCAACTGATTGTTAATTCTCTTCTCACCTTAAAACTTCAGTATACAAAATTCATTTGACTGGAAAAGAACAAAATCACATCAAATAAATTTGAGCTGGATTCCTTTACAGCAAATGTAGACATTTCTTCACTTTACAGGTAACTGTGTTGCTTTGTCTTCATCTATTTGATTTTTCTCTATACCTCTGTTACTCTTTCTTTCTCTCATAATTTTTAAATTACTTTTTGTAGGCATCATTATTCAAATTCAGTGGGACCTATGTTATAATACAATTAAATACTATGTATTAAGACCATCTGTAATGTAGGCTGACTATAGAGACATTAATCTATGAACTGTGGATGTCAAAAGTTAATTCTCCTTTTTTCCTTTCTGGAAACTAGAGTTTGAGTCCTGGAAGGAGAAAAAATAGCCTTTGGGCTGATTTGTGAGACATGGAAAAAAGTACAGCTACAACTGTGAGTCCTGAGAAAGTAATGGCTTAAGGAAAAAGACCATTAGTTTGCCATTTTAAAGACAGCTGTGGCAGGAGCAACAGTAGCACCCAAAGGAGCTGAGTCTTTGTCTGGAATAGACAGAATGACAATGACCATGGCAAAATGTTGCTTGAAAGAGGGGCATTAAGCCATCCCATAATCTCCATTAGGCCTATTCTGCCCAATACAAAAATTCCTCTGGGTAATAGTGTTTCAGCTTAATTGGTAGAGGCTGTGTGTAATCTACCACTATAAATATAGTCCAACCTTACTAAGCATATGAAAAAAATGTAAAATGTTACTAGTTATCAGGGAAATGCAAATTAAAGTCATAGTGGGATACAAATACACACCCATCAGAATGGCTAAAATTAAAAGATTGAGAACACCAAAGCTTTGTGAGTATGTAAAGCAACCAAGACTCTTGTACTTTGCTGGTAAGTGTATAAAATGTGATAATAACTTTGAAAAAAGACTTCAGAGTTTCTTATGATTAAAAATACTCCTTGAGGCTTCTGGTCAAGATGGTGATGTAGGCAGATGTGGCTCGACTCTTCACACAACCAAATCAAAATTACAACTAAACCATAGAACGATCATCACTCAGAAACATCAGAACTTGAGTTCAATGGAAGTCTAACAACTGTGTAATTAAATAAACCACATCCATACAGACTGGTAGGAGCAGCATGGACATAGAACAGGCTGCCCTCACACCAACATGGATACAAATTCAGGAGGGATATCTCAGGAGCAAGGAGTCCAGCCCAACACCAGGGCCCCTAACCCAGAATTTCAGTGCCAGGAAGGTAAGTCCCCACAACTTTTGGCTGCAAAAACCAATGGGGATTTAGTAAGTAGAGAAGGCTGCTGGAGACCTAAGTAGTTCCTTTTGGGGAACCCACACATGGACTCACCTATTCAGACTCACTCCCACTGAGCTCCAGCATTGAGGTGGCAGCTTAAAGGGCACAAATGGTATACAGAGAAAGTCTGAAGCATCTGGCATCAGGGCAAGCAGGGGGCTTTGTCCCTTTGGTTAGCTCTCCCCACCACAGAGCCACTAGGCTAGCACCATATCTGAGACTCCATCAAACAACCTGGCTGACATTGTGGGACCCACCTTGGAGATCCACAGAGGCTCTACAACACCCAAATTATGGGCCCACTCAAGCTGCTTTTCCATAAGAATGGCTCATCTTGGCTTCTAAATCCTATCAAACAGCAGCATCTGGCTTCACTGAGCCCTTGTGGCAGCCAGATTAGAGTCACAGCTTGGCACCTGGGAACCTCCAAGCCCAGCACAAGGAGCCACCATCTCAGATTGTTTTAAAGCTCAGACAGGGTGTTCTGGGTGAAACACAGGTGGGGGATGACCTTGGACTGCACCACTCAAGAAACCCCAGGGCCAATGCAGGCAGTGGACAGCAATAGACCACATCGGAGCACCACCACATTGTCCCTGTATAGCTGTTCTTCCACAGAGGGCAGAGGTTGGAGGTCAGTGTTCACAGCTAGTCCTTGCAGCTGACTGGCCTGGGTAAATGCCTCCCATTGATCTGCTAACAGCAACCAAGACATAACTACAAGAGGAGGGTATACTCAGCACACACAATGGGTGCATGTTGAGCTCCCAGCTTGGGTGATAGAGGAGGCTGTGCCACTGGACCCTACAGAGTACCTTCTACACTAGGCTACACTACAAAAGACATAGAGTCAAAGCAGCTTTACCTAATACATAGAAGCAAACACAGGGAGGCTGCCAAGATGAGGAGGCAAATAAATATGGCTCTAATGAAAGTACAGATCAAAACTGCAGAAAAAAACTAAATGAAATGAAGATAAGCAATCTATCAGATGAAGAGTTCAAAACACTGTTTATAAAGATGCTCAAGGAACTTAGTGAGGACCTCAGCAGCATTAAAAAGATACAGTGAAAAATGAAGGATACACTAATTGAAATAAAGAACAATTTACAGGGAAACATTAGTAGAATGGATGAAGCCAAGAATCAAATCAATGATTTGGAACTAAGGAAGCATTCAGAACAAGAAGAAAAAATAATTTAAAAAATGAGAGTAGTATAAATAGCCTCTGGGACAACTTTTGGAGGTCCAACATTCACCTCATAGGGGTGCCAGAAGGGGAAGAGAAAGAGTAATATGAAAAAATAGTGAAAGAAAATCTATCTCAAAAATAGTAAAAGAAAACTTCCCTAATTTGGTGAAGGAAATAGACATGCAAGTTCAGGAAGCAAAGAGAGTCCCCATTATGATGAATGCAAAGAGGGCCACACCAAGACACATCATAATTAAATGGCCAAATTTAAAGATAAAGAAATACTGTTGAAAGCAAGAGAAAAGAAGTTAATTACCAGAAAGTTGCCAGATGGGAGGGGTAGGGGAAGAATGGATGAAGAGGTGAGGGGATTAAGAAATACAAATAGGTAGCTATAGAATAGCCATGAGGATGTAAAGTACAGTATAGGATATGGAGTAAACAAAGAATTTATACACATCATCCATGGACATGAACAATGGAGGGGATTACCTGAGGGAGTGGGGGTGCTGCATGGAGGGGGACAAAGGGGGAAACATCAGGACAACTGTAATAGTATAGTCAATAAGATATAATTTTAAAAAAAGATAAATAAATAAAAGTACTCTTTATCCTGTGACCCAGCATTTCTACTCCTAGGTACCTTTTCTAGTAGAAAATAAAATATGCATTTACAAAAGAGGTTTCTAAAAATGTTTAAAACTGCTTTATTTATAATTCCCCTAAGATGAGAACTGCCCAAATGTCCCTCAACAGAAGGATAGATGAACAAATTATGCTAGATCTATTAATTGGAATGTTCGTGTAACATGCCATTGAGTCTACTCTGACTCCTGGAGACTCTATGAATGAGTGATGTCCACAGTGTGCTGTCTGAAACAGTCCTGTTCAGCTCCTGTAGGCTCATACCTATGGTTTCTTTTATTGAGCCAATCCATCTCATATTTGGTCTTCCTCTTTTCCTTCTGCATTCTATTTTTCCCAGCATAATTGTCTTTTTGAAAAAGAACAGTGCCATCTCATGATGTTCCTGAAGTAAGACAGCTTTAGTTTTTGCCTCCAGCAGAGTTTCATGCTTAAGTTTCTCTGGGTCTCTAGTATAGCTCCAGTAATTTAGTATTCAATATAATACTACCCAGCCAAAAGAATGAATTACTAACACATGTTAAAACAAAGATCAATTTTATACCACTTTATTGAGGTATTATTGATATAAAATATGGTATATACTTAATGTATACAATTAGAAAAATTTGGAGATATGTATACATCTATGACACCATCATCATAATCAGTGCCATAAATATATCCATTGCTTCCAAAAGTTTTGTTTGCCCTTTTGATTTATTATCTTGATTGATTGTGATAAGAAAAGTTAACATAAGATACACTCTTTTAAGTATACAATTCAGTATTGTTAACTACAGGCACTATAATGTACATTAGATATCTAGGACTTATTCATCCTGGATTCCTGAATCTTTGTATCCTTTGACCAACACCTCACTGTTTACCCCTGCTTCAGCTCCTGGTAAATAGCTCAACACCATTCTGCTATCTGTTTCTATTAGTTTATTTCATATTTCTCATATAAGGGGAATGATACAGTATTTGTTCTTTTGTGTCCAGCACAATATCCTACAGGTTCACCCATGTCATTGCAAATAACTGGACTTCCTTCTTTTTCTAAGCCTGGCAAAGAATATACAACAAGGAAAGGATGTTCTCTTCAATAATCAGATCAATTTACATACATGAGGTTAAGTGAAAGAAACCAGATACAAAAGTACATATATATGTTTTTCTTATATATAATACATATTAATTTTATTAAAATTAATTTTAAAAACAGACAAAACTACCAAATTGTGGTGTCCTGGGCTAGGTGTTATAATGAGGGATTTACTGGGATGAGGTTATAAGGAAACTTTCTTCTGGGATTATAGAAATATTCCATCACTTGATTTGGGTTTTGGTTACACAGGTATATATAATGCATTTGTCAAAAACTCATAAATTCAAATGTAAAAAGCATGTATTTCTCTCTCTATAAATGTTACTTCAATGAAAATATTTAAACAAATAGGTCAATAATTAGGAAGTAGGAACTTTCATGTAAATCAAAGCAAGAGCCATGTGCTTAGTAGCTTGATATGGAGATGCAGACAGTTTCTCTAGGTAGGCCCCCACCACATCACCATACCTGAATCCCCTCACCATACAGAAAATATTGAGTTACCAATGGGTTGGATCCCATGGGAATTAATAGCTTAGAAGATGACATGCTCGTCAGTGGCCAAGAGATCCCTATATTATCTGGACATTTGACCACTTAAACATGCATCTGATCTCAAAGAGGATTTAAAGAATGAAAGGTATTCCAGATGGGAACATGTGAAGAGTAGGCAGAGATTAAAGCCTTCCATGTGGCTTTTCATGGAAGCCATTTGTTAGGCATGAAAAACTATGGCTTTAGAACCAGACAGGCACGGATTATAATTTGTGCCTTTTAATGCACTCAACTTTGTCTTTGAAATGGAGCTCATATAATCTCCCATAAACAATTTAAATGAGAATTATAGATAATAACTATAAATTATCTAGTTCTGTGGGAAACATCTAGTTCAATGGCTTATACATGGGTAAATGGAAGATAATATTAACATTGCTCCAGCTTCTGTTATTGTTTCCAGAATAACTGTTACACTTTTGTGTGTCTTGTCCCTGTTCAAAATATCAGCCCTATCGCAAGCCCAATGGAAATGCATTTCCTTTTTAATATATCAATATATGCCCAAAATTTAAGCTCTGATTCTTTTGAATACCTCTTTGAAGAGAGCTACTCTTACCTGTTAGGCCTGGAAAATTTCCCCCAAGAACCTTTCCCATTGCTTAGTTCTAAAGATACTTGTAAGTATTTTATAGATATCTATAGAGTAGTGATGATTACATGGATTTTGAGACTGAATAGACTTTGTTTTAAAACCTGACTCTATCACTTAATAGAAATGTGATATTTTAAAGACAATCTTACTGAAATTCAGTAAAATGAGGATAATAATAGTAGTTACCTCACAAGATTAAATTATATTATACAGGGGTAGCAAAAGTAGGTTTACTGTGCTATTGTGACATTCTTTTGAGTTAATAAAGCTATTGTAATAATCATAACCTACATGTATTTTTCCTGGTGAATAACTGTAAACCTTCCCCCTGCTCCACCCTGTATATGTATAAAGCATCTAGAACAGTGTCCGGTTCATAGTGGGTATCTACTAGGTGGTACCTGTTATTAGGATCAAAGTTCCTAACCTGGTCCATCTGTAGCATGGACCCACTTGCTTTGAGTTATCTTCTTTTTAAATGTATTATCTGTATTCTTTTAAAACTGTATTATTTGATGCCTCATGCCCAGTGTGAACTAGTTACTACATACACACTCAGCCTTTGCTATGCCTGAGCTACTTCATCTAGTTGAGAGTTCTGACTTGCCTCAGCTTGGATACCACAAATGATCCATTCCTTTTTACTTCATATCCAAAACTATGATGCATGATTTTCCTCTTAGTCAACCTGTACTCTATTGACCTCACCCCTGGTACTCTGGCTGTAACCCATTTGCCAAGGCCCTAAGATGATCTGCCTGTCACTTGCCTCAGTGTCAAGACTTCTCTTGTCCTGTCTTGTCTTAGTATCAGTCTCAATTCAACACCAACATTGAATTGCTATTCATGTATTCTGTGTTTTTTTTAAAATGATACACTTTTTTTTAAAGATTTTATTTTTATTTATTTTTAGAGAGGGAAGGGAGGGAGATAGAGAGAGAGAGAGAAACATCAATGTGCGGTTGCTGGGGGTTATAGCCTGCAACCTAGGCATGTGCCCTGGCTGGGAATCGAACCTGCGACACTTTCATTCGCAGCCCGCGCTCAATCCACTGAGCTACGCCAGCCAGGGCTTATTTTGTGTTTTATATTCCCAGTTACATTTTATTCTCTTAGGAAGAAAAAGCCACAATATTATGTGTTTGTTGTTCTTTTTAGTAGCAAGTACATATTTGGTCAACATCAATATTCTGACTAAAGGGAAAAAAAACAGTGCTACAACGTTGTCCAAGGTAGTAGTTACTGCCACATATGGCTATTTTAATTTCAAATAATTAAAATTTGATAAAATAGAGAAATTCATTTGCTCAGTTACACTGGCTGTGTTTTAAGTGCTCAGCAGCTGCATGTGGCTAGTGGTTACTGTGTTGTAGTTCAATAAGAAGTCTAGACTAGGACATAATAAGTTGTGTCTTTAATAATAGCATCTTGAAATTTTTCTGGGGAGACAGTGTGAAATGTCAGATGAATTTATTTCTATACTGATAGTCAAAGGAAGATCAGTAAAACATTATGGTTAAGAGCATGGACTTTAGAGCCAGATGGCCTAAGTTAAAAGCATTTTAACTGACATTTATTAGCTATGTGTTCTTGGGTAAGTCTCCCAGTTTCTCTGTGCCTATTTCCCTATCAGTAAAGTTTGGGTAACAGTGGTGACTGACTCATATGAAATCTCATATGAAAATTCTATTACATGCGAGGGAGGGAGGGAGGGAGGGAGGGAGGGAGGGAGAGAGAGAGAGAGAGAGAGAGAGAGAGAGAGAGAGAGAGAGAGAGAATTTAGAACACTGCCCAGTGCATAGTAAGTCTTATAGGCATGTCTCTTGTTGCTGTTCTTGTTCTTGTTTTGAAAAGTGGATTTTAGAACAATTGTTTGTCAGAAATAGACTTTTTATAAATTATGAGAAGCAGTGGTTTAAGTAACAAAGATTTGATAATAATTCAAATACTTGTGATATGTTAGAGGGAAGAGCCAAACATCAGGTTGCATGTCTTATGCTTGGGACATTGTTTGGCTATCCTAGGGGAGTAGGAAATAGATATATTTTATTTCCATGCTGAGTTTCAAATCCTTGGGAGATCTCCCAAGTGAGAGTGGAACAAAACAGCAAGAGGGTCAGGAATGGTCAGAGGAGAGTATTAGGCTGGAAAATTAGATTGAAAATTAATCTCTTTAAAGATAGCAGTTACAGCAGGTGTGGAACACCCACTGAAAGATATATTGAGGAAACAAGCTGAGTTTTAGTAAAAGGGATGAGCTAGTAGTAGTGTTGGACAATCAGAAGTGTAAAGAAGCACAAAAAAGTAAAAAAGATGTTAAAATTCCTTCCCCTTCTCTTCCCCCCATTTAATGTTAGCCTGCTAGCCATAAGATGAGGGGACCATCCCCATGTTGTAATGTGGACCAAAAATATTTGAGCATCAAAATAGTTCTTTTACTATTGTAACTCAAGGTTTGGGTAAAAGCATTGAACAAATGTACTCCAAAAGTATTTGGGTAATTCAAGACCAATATAGTGCAGCTTTTATTGGCCTGGCTGGAATATAACCTGTTAAGACATGTAAACCCTTGCTTCCCTTTCTCAACTAAAGTCCATCTTACCTACCATTCCCTAACTCCAAAAAAACTCCTCAGGTCAACTTAATACTTTTCTTGTAGTGGCAATGTGTCTTACTGATAAAATTGCAGATGCACTACCCCTAAGGAAAAATCAAATAACATATCTGGTTACCCTTGTATGGCCACAAACAGTATAGAGTCACTTGGTATATAATTATTTCCAATTAACACAGAGACTGTTTGCTGAATTACAGCAAACATTATTGCAAAGACAGAGAGAAAAGAGAACAGTATGCATTTAGTGAGTTATAATTCAAGCATGAAAAGTATAAAAGGGTTTTGATCAAGTTAACAGAGATTACACTACAGTGATAGCCAGGGCTTAAACATGAAAAGAATGTTTCACCATGTTTGGAGCAGAGTTGACAGCACAATAAATATTGGTTAAATAAAAGAGCATTGGGTTCTTTTGAATTTGTGTTTTGGGATTCTTAGGGTATAATCCCAGCAGTGGAATTGTCAGATCAAAAGGCAGTTCCATTTATAGTTTTTTGAGGAAACTCCATACTGTTTTCCACAGTGGCTGCACCAGTCTGCATTCCCACCAACAATGTACTAGGGTTCCCTTTTCTCCATAGCCTCTCCAGCACTTGTTTGTTGATTTGTTTATTATGGCCCTCTGATCAGTGTGAAGTAGTGCCCATCAGTAAAAGAGTGGATCAAAAAAAAAAAAAAAACTATGTTACATTTACACAATGGAATACTACATGGCAAAAAGAAAGAAGGAGCTCCTACCATTCAGCACAGCATTGATGGATCTGGAGAGCATTATGCTAAGTGAAATAAGCCAGGTGGTGAAAGAAAAATACCACATGATCTCACCTATAAGTGGGACCTAACAGCAAAACAAACAAGCAAGCGAAATATAACCAGAGCCATGGAAATAATGAACAAACTGACAGTAATCATTGTGTCTTTTCCAATCTCTCTTATGTTTTATACGTTTCAGTATATAGGTTCTCACATCCTTTGTTAAGTTTATTCTTAGGTATTGTATTCTTTTTGTTGCTATTGCAAAATATTTGTTTTATTTTTCATTTCTTTTTTCTGAAATTTTATTGTTAATATATAGAAGTACAGTGGATTTTTTTACATTGATTTTGTATCCTGCAACTTTCCTTCATTGCAGGTGGGAATGTAAACTGGTACGTTTTTTGAGGTTCCTCAAAAAATTAAGAATAGGATTACCATGCAAACCAGCAATCTTGCTTCTGGGTATTCAAAAAAATTGAAAACAATCAAAAAGATAGATGCACCCCTATGTTCATTGCATCATTATTCACAGTGGCCAAGACATGAAAACGATTAAAATGTCCTTCTATAGAGAATTGGATAGAGAAGATGTAGTGCAAATATATAATGGAATACTGCTCAGCTGTAAGAAAAGATGAAATACTGCTATTTGTGACAATATGGGTGGACCTTGACAATCTTATGCTAAGTGAAATAAGTCAATCAGAAAAAGTTAAGAAGCATAAGAGTTCACTCAGATGTCCGAAATAAAACTGAAACTCATAGACACAGACAACAATGTGGTGATTACCAGAGGGAAGAGGGTAGGGGCATAGTAAAGGATAATGGGGACTAAATATATGGTGAGGAAAGATGATTTAGCTTTAAGTGGTGGGCACACAGTACAATATACATATCATATATAATAGAAATGTACATCTGAAACCTAAGTAGTCTTATTAACCAAAGTTATCACAATAAACTTAGTTTAAAAATAAAAGACTTTTTAAAAATTTGACTCCCAAATTTCTTATATGAACAACAGCATGAGTAGTGATATGAGTCACTGAGAACACTGGAAGAGGAATAAATTTAAGATGGGATAGATAGTAACTATAGTTTGGGAAATGTTGAGTATGAGTTACCTGTGGGTCATCCAAGTTGAGGTGTTTCAGCAGGAAGCCAGATAAAATGAACCTGTGTCTCAGAAACTATAATGGGGCAAAAGAAACCAATTTTGAAAATGCTTTGCAAAAGTCAGAAGAGTAACTAGCATTTCCTAGGATGAACTTAGTAAAACATACCAAGGAATAAGCCTAGAGTTTATCAATATTTAAGAAATTAATAAAGTAACATACACTAGTGAAGGACAATGAATGAGGAGAAATAGTGCAAGACATTTGGTAAGAGCCAAGAAAAAAAATAGTGTTACAAATGATACCATAATATTTACCCCAAAATGGTGATCAGTGGAAATATATGGCACATAGAAATCAAAGATTTTGCGCTTAGAAGTAATTGCTGAGCTTAGCGAGATAATTTCAATTGCAAGAGTATTTTAGTAACCAGATTATACTGGATTGATGTAGAAGTACAGGTAGTGAGTGTTGATTAGTAATGAAAGATGATTGGTTATAAAGAGGTGAAGAGAGGAAATGTTTGCTTGAGGGAGATAGAGAGTTGAGGTCCATGGTGCATTTTTATTGCATTTGGACTTTTACAAATTATATGTGGAAAAGACTTGAACATGTTTATTTACTGGTGGAAAGAATCTGTTGCTTGGGTGTTGAGAAAGTAAGACCGTGGCATCCTTACCTTTACGGAAAGGACAAAGAAATGAAATTTTGACTGAGATTACAAAAGCTGCAGCACTATTGGAGTGAGCTGTCCCTGAAAATTTCATCTGGTGCATGGGTGATCATTAATTGCCTCCTGGATTGAGCATTAATGAGAAGGCTGTGGTGACCATTAATTAGATGTTAGCAAGATGAGAAAAAAAGTGCTCACTTTTGGGAAATTCAGTGGATGACATTAGAGGACACTGGTTCCTAAAAGGAATAAAGAGGGGGAATTAATGAAATGAAACCATGAATAAAATGGTGTCATGAAATGGCATCCAAGCAGGTGAAAGAAATCAGAAATTTCCCATCTTGAAATGACCACTAAGTCTGTATATAAATAAGTAAAGGGAAATGGAGAGTTGAAGTAATTGTGTTAAAATGTCTAGGTCATCCACCTTATTTGAGAAGAGATAAATTTAAAAGATCAGGCAGGATTTCTCAGGAGTGTGGGAGGCTCAGGGTCCATTTCTGAGGTTTGTGGAGCTCAGAAACAGTCACACTACTACATGCCTATCATATTCTACAGATCTCTGTCCCAAAGATTATCCAGAAGGTACCAGATTATAAGGAACATAAAGTGCAACCTAAAAGGAAAACTAAACAAACGCCTTTACAAAAGGCCTTCCTCTGGGTGTAGTTCCAGGGAGTTGGAGCAGTAGATTTACTTGCATTAAGACCTATTTTATGCAAGTGAGTTTCTGATTTGTTTATTTTAGCATCATGTGGGATCCATGTTCTTCTCTCAGCTACAATCTTAATGTGTAGCTCCCCCCGTGTATCTTTTTATTTCCTTAAATGCTGCACTTGCTTGATAACTGGGATATTGAGGGGGCATAATTAAAGACCCCGGAGTATGCATTTAGAATCAGACATGTAGATTGGCACAGTTTATTGTTTTTGGTAGCTTTTGGAGAAGTTCATTCAAGACCTGGAAAAGCTCAATCCCCACTTTTCATTTATTTACATGTACTCTGTCAATAAGTGTTGATTAAGCAGCAGCATTGTCCCAGGCACTGTGCTATGCACTAGGGATACAGCAGTGAATGAGACAGGCCTGCCTTCATGGAGTCATACATCATTGGAAATTTTGGCTGCAGATGTTTCTTATGCCTTTACCCCTTGGCTTAGCATCTGATAGTGTAATATATTACATAAAGAATATGAAAGACAAAAACAACATGATCACATCAATATATGCTGAAAAATCATTTGATAAAATCCAGCACTCATTTTTTATAACAATGCTCAGTGAAGTGGGCATAGGCAGAGCATACTTTGACAAAATAAAGATGAAATATGAGAAACCTACTGCCAACATAATAATCAATGGGAAAAAAACTAGAAGTGTATCCCTAAGATCAAGAACAAGACAAGGGTGTCTGCTTTCAACACTTTTTTTGACATAGTACTGGAAGTTCTAGCTATAGTGATTAGAGAAGTAAAAGAAATCAAAGTCATCCAAATCAGAAAAGAGGAAGTAAAACTGTCATTATTTCCAGAGGACATGATAATATACATAGAAAACCCTATACTCTCCACAAAAACTACTCTACCTAATAAGTGATTTAGACAAAGTAGTGGTATACAAAATCAATATCCAGAACTGGATGAAATTCTTGTACTCCAATGATGAATTATCAGCAGGAGAAACTAAGAAAAAATCCCATGTACTACTGTAACAAGAAAAATAAAGTACCTAGGGATAAATTTAACCAAGGATATAAAAGACCCATACTCAGAAAACTATAAAACACTGAAAAAGAAACTGAAGAAGATACAAATAAATCTAAGTACATACCATGATCATGGATCAGAAGAATTAACATCATTAAAATATCCATACTATCCAAAACAATCTATAGATTCAACACAATTCCTATTAAAATACTATTGGCATAGTTCACAGATCTAGAACAAATATTCTAAGAATTTATATGGAACTAAGAAAGATCCTGAATAGCCTCAGCAATCCTGAGAAAGAAGAACAAAGTAGGAGGGATCACAATACCTGACATCAAACTATATTACAAGGATACTGTAATCATGACAGTCTGGTGCTGGCATAACACCAGATGCATAGATCAATGGAGCAGAATAGAGAGCCCAGAAATAAACCCATGTCTCTAGAGTGAACTAATATTTGACAAAGGGGTCATGAGCATACAGTGGAGTAAAAATAGTCCCTTCAATAAATAGTGTTGTAAGAACTGGACTGGTTCATGCAAAAAAGCGAAACTAGACCACTAACTTACACCCTACACCAGAAAAAACTCAAAATAGATAAAAGACTTAAATATAAGAAACATTTTGTGGTATCATGATACCATAAATAGTCCTAGCAGAAAACATAGGCAGTAAAATTTCATGCATCCCATGTAGCAATATTTTTGTCAATAGGTCTCCTAGGGCAGGGAAAATAAAGGAAACAGTAAACAAATGGGACTACATCAAATTACAAGGTTTCTTCATGGCTAAAGAAACCATCATCATAATGAAAATGGAACTGACTATATTGGAGAACACATTTGCCAATGATACATTGGACAAGGGTTTTATCTACAAAATATATAAAGAACTCATATGACTCAACACCAGGAAGACAAACAACCCAATAAAAAATGGGCAATGGGCCTGAATAGACACTTCTCCAAAGAGGACATACAGATGTCCTGTAGATATATGAAAAAATGCTCAACATCACCAGACATCAGAGAGATGCAAATAACAACCACAATGAGCTATCACCTCACACCTGTCTGAATGGCCATCATTAATAAATCAACAAACAACAAGTGCTTGCAAGGATGTGGAGAAAGGGGAACGCTAGTGCACTGTTGGTATGGATGCTGACTTGTGTAGCCACTGTGGAAGACAGTATGGAATTTCCTCAAAAAAATAAAAATGGAACTACCTTATGACCCAGTGATTCCACTGCTGGAAATATACTCTACAAATTCTGAAACACCAATTCAAAAGAATTTATGCATCTCTATGTTCATTGCAGCCCTATTTACAATGGCCAAGTTTTGGAAATAATCCAAGTGCCCATCAGTAGTTGAGTGGATTAAAAACTAGTACATTTACACAACAGAGTACTATTCAGCATAAAGAAATAAGGAATTCCTATCTTTTGTGACAGCCTGGATATTCATGGAGACTATTATGCTAAGTGAAATATGCCAGTTGATGAAATACAAATACCATATGACCTCACTTTGTTACTGACATCTAATAAACAAAATAAACTAACAATAAATATAAAACCAGAGACATGGAAACATGGAACAGACTGATAGCTGTAGGAGGGGAGGAGGGATGGGAGAATGAAGGAAGTAAGGGGAAGGGATTAATCAAAAAACATATATGAGTGACTCATGGACATGGACAAAGGAGAGGATTGGCTGTGGGAGAGAGTGGTGGGGTGAGTCCAAAGGGGCAAAAGAGGAAAAAAATTGGCACAATTATAATAAAATAAACAATCAAAATAAATAATTAAAAAATGAAAAAAGACATTTAATTTATAGTCAGAAGTTGGCAGTGTTTTGTAATTGTTGTGTTAAACCAATTCAGTTGATGTATTCTGTGTATGTTCCAGAGACTGTGTTGGGTTCTAGTCATCTAAAGGTGTTAATTATACAGTTGCTATTCTCAAGGAATTAACAGATTAGCCAAGAAGATAGAGTTAGGGAGTTAACAAACATTTGTTGAATGATGAATGAAGTGTTACAGATACTGTGCTGGCTGAGAAAGACCTGGGACCTATCTTCTTAAATCTCACAATTCAGTATATGTATCACAGACAGATATTGAATGTGTTGGATGATAAAATAATAGAACTGGATAGAAGGTGAGGAGTTAGGAGTTTGGCAGATAAACAAATTGGGGAAGGACATTTTTTGTCAAGGAAACCTAGAATATGCAAACTCATGGATATTTGAAAATGCACAATGTTTTAAGGAATTTATAGGTAGTTCAGTTCTCCTGGAGGATGAAAGGGGTGTAAGAACATGTACGCAGGTGCATAGACAGGGGAAACCAAGGTGTGATTCTTTCCCCATTTAACCAGCACTTACTGAGCATCAATTGTGGAGGGCACTGGAATAAGATCTGTAGGAGCTAAAAGAAATAGAAGAAATTTCTCTAAAACCCTATTCTCAAGATAATAGTCTGCTTCTGGAAATAAAAACAACTAGGGTATATAAGCAAGTGTATGTGTGTGTGACCCCCACTGAATATTTGAGTTTTGGGTTTTGCAATGACCTTTTCTTACTTGGATAGAAAATTCTTATTTTTTTTCTCTTTTCCTAGTCTCTTACGTATCTTACTTTATGCCATACCTCTTTTTTTTTTTAATCCTGCTTTGTCTATTCCTGCCATTTCTCCTCCTCTTGTTTCTACTTTACCCTCTCCTCCCCCTTTTTTCCACTTTTTTTCATGGGAGTGTTAGGCAAATCTCGAGTCAGTCTCTCTTTCTGTGTCTATCTCTTTCCTCTTTCCTGCTTTTCCTCTCCCCCTCTTTATCTATAAGAGGTGAGGACTTGGAATGAGAATTAGAGAGAATAGATTTTATTTTTTATTCCAACCTCAGACATGGAGAAATGTCACAGAACCCTCATATGCCAAATAGATTTTTTGGACATAAATCTAAGTTGTACTCTTTGAAATTTAGATAAAATTATGTTAGGGTACTATCTCACATTTCCTTAGAAGTTTATTGCTCTCCCACTTTCCCTGTAAATTAAAAGGGACTCACATTTTATTATCACTTTTGGTTCTGGATTTTTGTTTCTACTGAGTTCTCATTCTTACTGGCCTCTTTCTCACTGTACTCTGATGCATTCCATGTCAATCCAGAACTGGGAGTCCAGTCACATTTATTTTATTTCCACAACCAGTACCCACCTATATAAGCTTCTGTGTTTGTGGAAATTTCACAGCATCACAAATATCCTTTTTCTTCTCGTTCCCGCCACAAACTTTATTCAATTCTTATTTGGAATTTAAACTGCTTACTTTTTAAACTCTTTTGCCCCCAAAATCCAGGCTAAATTGGTCTCATTGTTTATACTCAATTGACCACAAAGATATTTTGTTAAAAATATTGTTCCTTTTTTGAGAGATTCTGTCCAGTTATTAAAATAACCTTTTCATCCAGTTATAATAATGGTTTTAAAACATACATTTCCCTTGAGGGTTCTATAAAGCTCCTGGAGATGTCACTTAGGGACTGGGGAGAAGACAGAGGCTCAGGCAACAAGCCATAGCTCTGCTTCTACCATACCAGGTTCACTTTAATCTCTTTTATATATTTGATTTCTTGACCATTTGGGGTGAGGAATAATTTCCATTCCTAAAATAAAATTTGAAAACTACTACTTTAACAGCTGAAACTTATAACTCCAAAAGATAGTCTGAATTACAGATATATGAATTTGTCTCAAAAGAAGGCAGAGAATATCAAGGATTCCAGATCTACACTGTTTAAAAAAGTGATTCAAGGCAAGTGAAGATGTTAGGAGGTCATAGAAAATCCCCAAGGTTGACATGAAAGTGAACAACCAGATCATCTGGAGAACTCATAAGAGGCTAAATTATTTATAGAATGAACTCTAGGGCATGATGGCATTTCTAGGAAGAGAAACCCTTCCCATTTATGGCACACTTTGTAATCCTGAAATAGCATGTGTTTGCATGGGACTGGAAGACTTGCCAAAGAGGTAGTTAAAAATAGATCAATGCTTCAGAAGCCCAGCTCTTAGTTTCTTACCTTTATTTTTACCCAGATATGA
Organism: Phyllostomus discolor; assembly: GCF_004126475.2. Lineage (NCBI taxonomy): Eukaryota > Metazoa > Chordata > Mammalia > Chiroptera > Phyllostomidae > Phyllostomus > Phyllostomus discolor. The sequence continues at coordinate 78,708,471 of NC_050198.1, read as the reverse complement.
GGGATGAACAGTTTAACAGTTAGGTTTAAGATGATTTTACTCTGTGATGTCATGCTAAAATCATTTTTCCTTGCTTCATATACTCCCTTGGTCACAAGTGTGCTTGACAGTGTGAAATGGGACTCCAGCTGTCTTTCAGATGGATTGGTTTGATATGCTTCTATCATTTAAAAAATATAGTTCTATTAATTATGCATTTCCTTTTCTGATGAATTCTTCTGTGTAATTAAAAGTAACTAGTGACTTTCTTGGAATTTAATAGAATTCTATAGGGTTTTGGCTTGTTCCTCAAATTGAGGTCATTTATACACATCTTGTTTCATGTGTGGATTATTATCTCATCTAAGATAGGAGTTGCGTTGGATATATCTTTCTGTCCTTCATAGTACTGGGCAGATATTAGGCATGAAGAAATAATTTGTTAAATTTACTTTGTGCCAAAGTTGACCATGGTCCACCATAATATCCCATGTAAAAAAAAGGGAGTCCTGTTGAAAATAAGTTTATATTGTTACGCAATTAAAAGAGGACTGACAATTTTATACATTTACTGTGTACTATGCATTATCCTTAGAAACTTGTCAACATCTTCTTGTTTATTGTATTTATACTACAGGTTTTATGATAAACAGTTGAATCTTCCTTGCCATGATGTTAGCTTCCCATTCAATGTAGTGTGTATACTACATGATTCAAAAAGTCACATCTTGCCTTTAGTGCTATGACTTAATCATTATGTCTTCCCTTAAACCTATGGCCTGACAGATATAGCATTCATTCAGTCCCTAGTAGTTAGTTTTAGTACCACCCATTTTAACTATTTTTATTGGGCTTAACAAATCTACCTTGATGTATTCTGAGAATATCACAGGGCACAGAGTATTAAAGAGGAAGTAATGAGACTGACAAATAACCTTGGTATTATGGACTTGAAGTAACCTCCAAATATAGATTCTCTGATATACATCCATTCCTTCCCAGTTCTGCAACTAGTCTTCACTTCCTAGTTCCTCTAAGATCATACTCCAGACTAGGTTAGAGATTTCCCTAAGCTTACGTTGCCATGGAAAGAACTGGTGTCTCTGTCTTGCCCAGAATTCCTTCTCCAGCTTGCCAAAAACAATGCCTCAAGAGTAATGCTCTTGAACCTTATAGTATTGTCTCTTCACAGTCCTCAGTGATATAGAATCCTTCTCTTGGTTTTAACCTCCTTCCTTTAATTTTGTTTTCCTTCCATACACAGGACAGAGCTTCTTTTATCTTTTGTCCTGCCAGCCCCTGGCGACACTTCAATCCAAACACTGTAATTAACATGCATCTCTAACTTGTTTGCTTTTCTAAACAGTTTCATGTAAATCAAAGACTGGTCAGAAGGTCATATATTGAACAGAAGAAGGACCTACACAATAGGGAGAACATTTTTTTCCCAGCAAGTGAACTTAGATATTAAAATCTGAATTTATGTGAAAAATAATTCAAGGAATAAATTTTCACTTTACAGAAGGATTCACCATGGGGTTCCTTGAAATAGCTGGTTCCCTTTGCATGTTACAATGGTATTCTATTACAAAAAATTTAAATTAAAATGCGACTTTTCAGAAAGCAGGAAATTATTATAACACCTGGTAATTGTTTTCTTCTTTGCTGTTATGGAAATATTTTTTAACCATTGTAAGCATTTTTAATTTTTTATTGCTATTCAAGTACAGTTGTCTTCACTTTCACTTCACTAAGACTCCCACCCCACACATCCCTGCCTCTGAGCATCGAACCTACCCTCATTGACTTTGTCCATGTGTCCTTTATATATGTACCTTGATGGACCTTCCTCTATTTTCCTGCATTTATTCCTCTCCCACTTCCCCTCTGGTTACTGTCTGTTTGATCTTTATTTCAATGCCTCTCATTATATTTTTCTTGCTTATTTGTTTTGTTGATTATGTTCCACTTATAGGTGAGATCATAGGGTATTTTGCTTTCACTGCCTGATTTATTTCACTTAGCATATAACACTTTCCGGTTCCATCCATGCTGCCCTGAAGGGAAAGAGCTCCATCTTTCTTTCTGCTGCATAGTATCCCATTGTGAAAATGTACCGCCATTTGTTCGATCCACTCATTTACTGATTGGCATTTAGGTTACTTCCAGTACTTTGCTATTATAAATTGTAATGCTATGAATATTGGGGTGCATAGGTTCTTCTGAATTGGTGTTTCAGGGTTCTTAGTATATAGTCCCAGTAGTAGAATTGCTGGGTCAAAAGGCAGATCCATTTTTAGTTTTCTGAGGAAATTCTGTACTGTTTTCCACAGTGGCTGCACCAGTCTACAATTCCACCAACAGTACATGAGGATTCCCTTTTCTCTACACCCTCACCAGCACTTGTTTGATGATTTTTTTTATGATGGCCATTCTGACTGGTGTGAAGTGGTATCTGATTGTGGTTTTAATTTGCATCTCTCTGATGGCTAGTGGTGCTGAACATCCTTTTACATGTGTCTGGGCCCTCTGTATGTCCTCCTTGGAGAAGTGTCTGTTCAGGACCTTTGCCCATTTTTTAATAGAGGTCTTTTTCTTCCTGGAGTGAAGTCATGTGAGTTCTTTATATATTTTGGAGATCAAAGCCTTGCCTGAGATATTATTTGCAAGCATGTGTTCCCATAAGTTTGGTTTCCCTTTTCATTTAACTGCTGTTTTCTTTAGCCATGCAGGAACATTTTAATTTAATGAAGTCCTATTTGTTTATTCTTTCCTTTATGTCCCTTGCTCTAGGGGACATATCAGTGAAAGTATTGCTGTGTCAAACAACTGAGATTTTCCTGCTCATGTTCTCCTTTAGGAATTTTATGGTGTTGCGAATTATATTTAAGTTTTTTATTCACCTTGAATTTATTTTTGTGTATGATGTAAGTTGGTGGTTACATTGCATTATTTTGCATGTAGCTATCTAGATCCCCCAAAACCATTTGTTGAAGAGGCTATTTTTACTGCATTTTATGCTTCTTTCCCCTTTGTTGAATATTAATTGACCATAGAGACCAAGACATCCTTGTCTTGTTCCTGACCTTACTGGGAAAGCTTTTAGTTTTTGCCCATTGATTATGATGTTAGCTGTAGGTCTCTCATATATGGTCTTTACTATGTTGAGGTATGCTGCCTCTACTTCCACTTTGCTGAGTGTTTTTTATCATAAATTGGTGTTGCACCTTATCAAATGCTTTTTCCACATCTATTGATATGATCACATGTTTTTTCTCTTTCTTTTTGTTTATGTGATGTATTATGTTTATTGACTTGCAAATATTATGCCAACCTTATTTCCCTAGAATAAATCCCAATCAATCATGGTGTATAATTTTTTTAATGTATTGCTAGATGTGGTTTGCCAATATTTTGTTGAGGATTTTAATGTCTATGTTCATCAGTGATATTGGCCTGTAGTTTTCTTTCTTTGTTGTGTCTTTATCTTGTTTTGGAACTAGGATGATGCTGGCACCTAGAAAAAGTTTGGGAGTCTTCCCTGTTCTTGGATATTTTGTAATAATATGAGAAGGATAGGTGTGTGCTCTTCCTTAAATGGTTTGTCAAAATCTCCTGTGAAACTATCTATTCCAGAGCTTTTTTGTACTGAAAATTTTTTGATTACTGCTTCAATTTCACCAGCTGTTATTGGTCTGTTTAGGTATTCTGCTTCTTCATTCACTTTTGTGAGATTTTTTTTTCTAGAAATTTGTCTATTCCACCCTGGTTTTCAAATTTCTTGGCTTGTAGTTGTTCATAATAATTTCTTACAATCCTTTGTATTTCTTTGGTATCAGTTGTAATCCATCCTCTTTCATTTCTGATTTGGTTTACTAGTGTGCTCTCTACTTGATGAGTCTGCTTAAAGGCTTGTCGATTTTGTTTATCTTTTCAAAGGACCAGCTCCTGGATTTATTGATCCTTAGAACTGTGCTTTTAGTCTCTATATCATTTAATTCTTCTCTGGTCTTGATTGTTTCCTTCCTTCTACTCATTTTGGGCTTTGTTAATTGTTGTTTCTCCAGTTCTGGATGTGAGGTTAGTTTGTTTATTTAAATCATTTCTATCTTTTTTTAGGTAGGCCTGTATCACTATGAACTTCTTTCTCAGGACTGCCTCTGCTGTATCCCATAAGTTTTAGACTGTTGTGTGTTTATTTTCATTTGTTTCCAGAAATGTTTTGATTTCTCTCTTGATCTCATTAATGACCTATTCATTGTTTAATTGCATGCTATTCCATCTTCATGAATTTGAGTGAGTTTGATTTTTTTCTTTGAGGTTAGTTTCTAGTATCAGGCCCTAGAGGTCTGAGAATATGCTTGATATAATTTCAGTGTACCTGAATTCATTGAGGCTTGTTTTGTTTTCTATTATTTGGTCTATCTCTGAAAATGTTTCATGTGCATTTGAAAAGAATATGTATTTATTTGAAAAGAATATGTATTTTGTTTCCTCAGGTGAAAGAATATATATATTCTGTTAAGTCCATTTGCTCTAGGGCATTATTCAATGCCACAATACTCATGTTGATATTTTGTTTGGAATATCTATCCATTTTTGACAGTGGGGTGTTAAATTCATATAGTGTAAGTGTGTTGCTGTGTATATCATTCTTGAAGTCCTCCAAGATTTTCCTTATATATTTGGGTGTTTCTATGTTGGATGCATATATGTTTATAATGTTTATGTCTTCTTGATAAAGTCTTCCCTTGAATAACATGAAGTGTCCTTCTGTATATCTTTATATGGCCTTTGTTTTGAATCTGATTTTATCTGATGTAAGTATTGCTACCCTAGTTTTTTGTGTGTCCATTTGCTTGGAATATATTTTCCAATACTTTACTTTCAATCTGTGTAGGTCTTTTTTTCTGAAGTGGGACTCTTGTAGGCAGCATATGTGTAGCTCATGTTTTTTTTTTTATCCATTGACCTATCCTAAGTGTTTTGGTTGGAGCATTTAATCCATTTACATTTAAGGTTATTATTGATCAGCACTTATTCATTTTTACCCCTTTGTAACTGTGTTCCCCTCTCTCTCTCTCTCTCTCTCTCTCTCTCTCTCTCTTTCCTTTTCTTAAAGGAGTCACTTTAGCAAGTCCTGGAGTGCTGGTTTGGTAGAGGTGTATGCTTTCAGTCAGTCTACTTTTGTATGGGAATCTTCCATTGTAAATGAGAGCCTTGCTGGGCAGAGTAGTCTTGGTTGCAGGCCTTTGCTTCTCATTACATAGAATATTTCTTGCCATTCTTTTTGGTTTTTAGTGTTTCTGTTGAGAAGTCAGCTGATAGCCTTATTAGAATTCCCTTGTATGTTACTTCTTGTTTATTCCTTACTCCTTTTAAGGTTTTCTCTTTGTCTTTAAAACTTGACATTTTAATTATGATGTGTCTTAGAGTAAGCCTGTCTGGGTTCATCTTGATTGGGGCCCTTTGTATTTCCTGAACTTGCATGGCTTTTTCCCTCTCCAGGTTCAGAAAGTTTTCTGTCATTATTTTTTCAAACAGAGTTTCTATCCCTTGCTCCTTTTCTTCTCTTTCTGGTATTCCTATGATTCAAATGTTGTTGCATTTCATGTTGTCTTAAAGTTCCCTTAAGCTATCATCATATTTTTGAGCGTTTTTTTTCATGCAGCTGTTCTACCTCAGCATTTCTTTCTACTTTATCTTCCAGCTTACTAATTCAATCCTCTGTTTTATCTAACCTGCTTGTCATCCTAGTATGGTTTTATTTCAGAAATTGCATTCTTCATTTCTTCTTGGGTCTTGTTTATAGTTTTTATTTCATTTTTCATGTAGTTGTATTTCTCACTTAGTTCTGTGTAGTTGTCTGTGAGTTCCTTGAACATCCTTATAACCATTGTTTTGAATTCTGTATCTGATAGTTTTCTTGCCTCCATTTCATTTATCTCTTTTACTGGGGAGACTTCCATTCCTTTTGATCATGGGTTCTTTCTTTGTCTCTCCATTTTAGGTGAGTCTTTTTGTTTGTGTGATTCCTGATGCTCTGCTTTGTTAGCTGTCATTGTAGGATGAACTTCCGTGGTAGGGGTTTGTGGGACTCAGTGGTGCAGTCTCTTTGATCTTCTTGTCTGGATGCTCTAGAGTTGTCCTTTCTTCAGTTTGTGTGGGCTCTCTTGTTGGACTTGGCCTTTACCTGTTGTTGGCTTCTTTGTTGGTGGGTTCTCCCCTTCAGCAGGTTTACTTGTATTCACAACTCCCATCTTGTCTCGTGTGTGGTCAGGGGCAGGATGAAGGGGAAATGGAGTAAGACAGTGGGAGAGTATTCTATGGGATTTAATGTACCAACAAGTAGAAAACAGATAGGAGGTCCTTTGGAGAAGTACAGCAATAACCATGATATTTTACCCAACTAGTCACTTTTAAAACTAGGTGAAAAAGATATAAGAATCTTATCAGAGGGAAAAAAGAATGTGAGCTGATTTTGGAGCATACAGTGCTTATGTGACGTTAGATGGTGAGCTATAGTGAGAGTGAGGGACAAAAACTTGGCACATTGTGTGAGAGAATAAAGTTAACCACAACAATAATAAAGCTCAGGAAGATGGTGACATGGATTAAGATCATAGAAGGGTGCTGTGTGAGATTTGGGATAACAATAAGTCAGTAAGAAATACATAATCTGAATAAAAAGAATAAGTAAAAGACCAAGAGCAGTGTGTTATTGGAACACAAGTAAAGTGAAAGTAAAAAACTTAAAATGCAATATGAAAAGAATAAAGAATGCCAATGAAACAATGAAATCAAAGAAACCAAATTTAAAAAGACTGAATGGAAAAAAGAGAAATAAAGAAAATCAAAAATAGAAAAGAAAATAAATAAAACATAAAAATAACAAAAATAAAATGAAATAAAATACAAGTTGTAGAGGATAGCAAGGTGGACTTTTTCTCAGCTGTTGGTGTTAGCCTTCTGACTTTTTTTTTTTTTTTGGATGTCTTTGGTCTTTCTCAGCTCCAGGTCTTATTGGCTTATACTTGAAAAAAAGAAAAAAAAAGGTGTCCTGGTGACTTGAAATATGCTGAATGGGTTTTGCTGATTTTCCTGGATGCTGCAGGCAGAGAGGTGCTGGGCTCCATTTGTTTTCCTCTTCTGTGGTTCCCTGAGGATGGGGGCTTAGCTTGCGCTGCAATATTCACAGATGTCTAGTTTCCATTCCATGCCTTCAGGATGTTGTGCAGCCCGCACTGTCCACTGAGCATATGTGTGAGGCTGGCATTTATAGTCCACCTCATTGTGCAACCCTTTGATTAGTCCATGAAGTGCACTGAGTGGGAGCAAATAGCACCCCTTCTCCTCTCTCTTTGTTGGCCTGGGCCTGTATGCATTTAAAGTCCCTTCAGGGCTATTTAGTCCCCCTATTTAATTAAGTCTCTCTGGGCACTGCTACCTCTCTGAGCCCCTGCTGCCCCTCTTTGATCAGTCTGTGAGGTGCTACAAGTGGGGGCAAATCATGCCCCTCACCTTCACTGTCCTGGCCACTGTACATGAGAGTATCTTGCACAGTGACTAAGGGCCTATTTTGAGCAAATTCTCCTTGTTTGTGGCAGGCCATTTTTAACAAGTGCCCAGCTTTCCACATAGATCAACTCTCTGACCATTCCAGAGACTATCTGTGTCATGGCTGGTCATGGCCAGTCATGGCTCATCTCTTCTCCCATCTCCACGTGTCACCCAGCTCCCCAATTTCTCTGGTGGTGGCCTAGTCAGTGATCACAGTCCCAGCAGGGGTACACCACCAGATGTGTTTCTCTTATTCCATCTTTATTCCCCCAGTGACTTTAAGCATCCAGGTCTCTCTGGGCGTGGGTCTGTGAGCTCCCCACTCTGGGAGAGGAGGCATATTCCAAGTCACAATCACTGACATGGATATCATTCAAAGCTGCTCTGGCAGCTGTAGTTTCTGGCACAGGGCCTGAGGACCCTCCCATCAGCCTGCAAAATCTCCTTACCATCCATTTTTTAACATCTTCTGCAATCTTTGGCTTCTAAACTTCATATCAGCTGGAATTCTGTTGGCTGTCCACTCTTTTCCTCAGAAGATTGGCTAGGTGTCCCCGTTGGGTACACTAGAGCAAGTGGGTTCAACTCCCACCTACCTCGCCACCATCTTCCAGTCTCCTCCTAATGACATTTAAAAAATAAAACAAAAATATTATCAAATTTGTGTGGAACCACGAAAGACACCAAATAGTGAAAACAATCCTCAAGAAAAAAAAAGAACAAAGCTTGAAGTATCACATTACCAGACTTCAAATTATACTACAGACCAACAATAATCAAAACAGCATGGTATTTCCAGGAAAAAAAAGACACACAGATTAATGGAAAAGAATTGAGATTCCAGAAATGAAACCACATGTTTATGTGAAAATATTTTTTGTAAAAGAGCCAAAAGCATACAATGGTGAACAGAAAGCCCCTTCAATAGATGGTGCTGGCAAATTTGGGAAGCCACATGCAAAAGATTGACACTAGACTAAAGTTTGTCCTCATGTAAAAAAATAATTATAAATGGATCAAAGACCTAAATATAAGGCCTGAAATAGTAAATTACATAGAAGAAACATAGGTACTAAACTTATGGATCTTGATCTTAGAGAAGATTTTATTAATTTGACCCAAAAGGCAAGGGAAGTAAAGGCAAGAGTAAATGAATGGGACTATATCAAGCTAAAAAGCATCTGCATATCAAAAGAAACCACTACAAAACAAAGATAAGCAACTGAATGTGAGTATTTGCAGACAACAGCTCCAACCAGGGATTAATATCTTAAATATATAAAGAACTCATACAACTCAACACTAAAAATCAAATAATCCAATTAAAAATGGGCTGATGACCTGAATAGTCATTTTTCCCAAGACACACAAATGGCCAACACATACATGAAAAAGTGCTCAACTTCTCTAGCTTTTAGGTTAATGCATATCAAAACTACGATTAGATACCATCTCACACCTGTATGAATGGCTATTATTACCAAGCAAGAAATAACAAGTATTGGAAAAGTTGTGGAGAAAAAGGAACACCTATTCAGTACTGGTGGGAGTGCAAACTGGTACAGCAAACTGGTACTATGAAAAACAGTATGAAGGCTCCTCAAAAACTTATGAATTAATATGACCCAGCAATCCCTTTTCTGGATATCTACCTGAAAAATTTGTAAACATTTCTTTGAAAAGATATATGTGTCCCTATTTTCATTGCAGCATTATTGATGGAGGCTAAGATATGTAAACAACAAAATTGACCTTTGATAGAGGATCAGATAAAGATGTGGTGCATATATATAATGGAATACTACCCAGCCATAAGAGAAGATGAAACACTGCCATTTTTGCAATAACATGGTTGGACCTTGGGGATATGATGCTAAGTGAAATAAGTCAGTCAAAACAAGTTAAGAACCATGTGATTTCACTTTTATGTGAGATATAAAATTGAAACTCATAGTTACAGACAACCATATGGTGGTTACCAGAGGGAAAGGTGTTGGAGGGGAATTAAGGGTAAAGGGGGCCAAATATATAGTAGCAGAAGATGATTTTACTTTGGGCGTTGGGCACACAATGCAATATATAGATTATGTATCAGATTATGTATTATAGAAGTGTACACTTGAAACCTATGTAATCTTATTAAACAATGTCACTCAAAATTTTAATTAAAAATAAAAATAAAAAAGATAAACAGAGCAATATTCTGATCAGCTATCAACCTTAGGCTACTCTCTAGAGAGGAACTTGGGAAAGAAATGAATAATTAGGAGTTAAAAAACCTGCAAAATCTTAATTCATATTTTTGAAGCAGTCTAATCTCTTGTGACCAATAGTACAGACACAAAATCAATATTAAATACTCTTTACACATTATGTCCTAAATGTTCACTATCAATTTCTGGAAATGATTCAATACAAAAGGTAGCTAAATCTTCGGCAACCTGAGCTAAAGGGTCCCCAAGGGATCCATGGAAGTCAGAGAACAAGAGGTATTGATGATTTTTACAGTGTGGCACTGGGATTCTATAAGGGATCATTCAACCTTACATTTGTGTACAATAACCACTTCAACTATGCCATTTACGTACCAGGAAGGCCTTCACTTCACTCATTCCCTGGAATTTTGTGAGTTAGTTTGCTGAAAGATGAAGATCTAGTCCACCAGGAATAAGGTAGGAAAGGCAATGGAGAATGAGGTATGGTCTAAATAAAGGAAATAAATCATATCAGGTTCTTCCCTTTATTTCCCTAGAGATATAGATCCTCCCATTAAAAATAACCTCCTCAGTACTGCCGAGGGGGAAAATAGAATGACATCCTTCCATGCTGGAATCTGACATTGGGCCACAGTCTTTTGTCACTAGATCCTGATATCCCTAACAAGCAGTGTTTGGTCGCTGGTGTTACACAGCATGTATGTGTGTGCATGCCATTGTACATATGTGCATGAGCTCCTGTGATTTTGAGAACATTTTTGAATTGCATTATTATGTTTCTGAAATTATGTAGAAAAAGAATTGAAGGTTACAGGGATTTCCCTGAGATTAATTGGGCTTAAAATTCCTCAAATCCTAAAGCCAAACTAGAACCTAAAATGGCCCATATACATTCTAAAATTATTTTTTGTAATTGAACTGCTTAGCAGATGGTCTCAACTAGAGTATTATTCATAACTTTTTACTTGGCTGTTATCAGCTGAAAAACACTGTTACCATGGTGGATGGATTATTCAATCACTTGCCATTATATTTCCAAGGTTCACTTTTGAACAGCAACAACAACAACAAAAAATCTATCTCATCCTTCAGAACAAAGAAAAAAAAGACTGATTTTCTATTTATCTTCTCCCCAAATCTTTGTGTTTCTGCCTCCCAAAATACTGACTAGTATAGTTCTTTGCAATAAGAAATGAGGCTATATGTCAGAGCTTGCCTGCTAAGGCTAAATAGCATATAAATCAGGTTTGCTTACATACCAGCTTATGCCTTTTGTCCTGGCTTGATTAATAGCACCCCTTTCCATTCTCAAAATTTTCCTAGTTTGAACTATAAATAATATGGTTACCTGAGAGATAAACAATGTGAGTGATTGGGTCAATTGTTCTTTATTTTCTCTAATTTAATTAATATTTGGAATTTTGTCTGTGTATCCACCACTAAATATTTTCAAGGCAAGTACCTTCAAGTGAAAGTGAGTAATGACTTTTAAGTATACAAACTGCATTAAATATCTTCAGGGCACCTGTACAGCTTGGAAACTCTTCCTCATGAGATTATTATTTTTTAGCATCTTGTTAGGCATGCTTTGAACATGACCTTGGAAGCCAGGGTGTACTCCAAGATAACATTATCCTGTACCCTAACTGTACACTGACAACCTTTGTCCATTATGCTTGGAAATTGAAATCAATTTCCCTTTCCTAACTATGCCTTTAGGACCAGGTGTTTGTAAGCTTATTTTGTAGGTAAAAGTGTTTTCACATTTCAATGTAGCTGATGAACTGGGATGTAGAAAGCCACCCCACTGACAAGTCTGTGGATTTGAGGTTGAAATGAGAAACATACTGTTAGTGAATGGGTTATAAGATGGCATTCAAATCTAGTTCTAGGGTCATCTTGTATATATGAGAGGCACTGTCTACACATTTCCTTAACTATTCTTGCACTCCTCAAGGTATGGGTGATATAAATTTGCTTTAATTACTTTAATAGTTTCAGAGTATTTCTCTTAAATTATTAGCAATGAATTCCTCAGTACATAGAATATCTCAGATATCTCCTGGAGACACTAAAACTGCTCATGAAGTAGAAAACAATAATATCAAACAGAACTTGGGTGTTTTTCTGGAGGAAGAAAAACAATCAGAGAATGCAGATTCCAAGCCCCAAATTTTTAGATCCCAATTTCTTAAATTTGAGGTGGACTGTAGGAATTTGTACTTTAACAAGAATTGTGGGTGATTTTGAAACAGTGGTCTCATGATCACTCTTTAATACAAATTAGTGGAAAAGTTTTAATTATAAAAAATATCATAAAAAAGGGAAGGTGACATCAATTCAGACCAAGGGAAACAAAGCTATCTGAAAAGGATGACGTCATTGACCCTTCTGGAGAAAAACAATGGTAATTCAAACTTGGCAGACCAACTAACCAAAGGATGTTGGCAAAAGCTGTATACACTACACTAAATATCTGTAAAGACCTATCCCTGTAGAGATGAATGCCTCATTTTAATCTTATAACCTGCAATGCAATAGCAAATGGGCAATTACAAGGACAACATTCAGTACGCAGTTCTTGACACATAGCAGACATTCAGTAATGGACAGACTAATGGATAGTTAGATAGCAGCATGAAATATTTCCATGGAGAAACCTCCTAAGTAGAAGCTAATCAACAATGCAAATAAGCAAGCAAAATACAACCAAAGACACTGAAATGGAGAACAGACTGACAGTCACCAGAGAGGAGGGGAAAGAGGGATGATAATAGGAGATAGTAGGGGAAAAACCATCAAGGAACATATGTGGAGGACACATGGACAAAGCAAAAGTGGGTAAGATTTGAGGGTGGGTGGCAGGGATGGGTAGGGCATGGTAGGGTGAAAATGGAGACACCTGTACTTGAACAACAATGAAAAACAAGAAATTTGGGATGGTAAGAGGATATGATTCATACACTATGGTTACAAAACTTTGTGCCATCTCAGCAAGGGAGAAAAAGGAAGTAACATACAAGGGAGCCCCAATAAGCCTAACACCTGACTTCTCAATGGAAACACTTCAAGCCAGAAGAGAATGGCAAGAAATACTCCAGGTAATGAGAACCAGAGGGCTGCAACCAAGGCTACTATATCCAGCAAGGCTCTCGATCAAGATAGAAGGCCAAATAAGAAGCTTCCCAGACAAAAGAAGTCTAAAAGAATACACCTCGACCAAACCAGCTCTGCAAGAGATTCTAAAAGCACTGCTTTAAGGAAGGGAGGGAAAAGAGAGAGAGAGAGAGAGAGAGAGAGAGAGAGAGGGAGGAACACACATACATAAAAGACAATGAATAAGTACCTATCAATAATAACCTTAAACGTAAATGGATTAAATGTGCCAATCAAAAGACATAGAATAGCTGATTGGATAAGAAAAAATGACCCACATATCTGCTGTCTACAAGAGACCCACCTCAGGATAAAAGACCTACACAGGCTGAAAGTGAAGGGCTGGAAACAAATCTTCCAAGCAAATGGACAGGAAAAAAAAGCTGGGGTAGCAATACTCATATCAGACAAAATAGATTTCCAAAAAAAGTCCATAAAGAGAGACCCAGAAGGTCACTTCATAATACTCAAGGGAAGAATACATCAAGAAGACATAAATATTGTAAATATATATGCACCCAACATAGGAACACCCAAATACATAAAGAAAATCTTAGAGGACTTCAAGAAAGAAATGGACAGCAACACAATTGTAGTGGGAGATTTTAACACCCCACTATCAAAAATGGACAGATCTTCTAAACAAAATATCAACAAAAATATTGTGGCATTGAACAATACCCTTGATGAAATGGACTTTACTGATATATACAGAGCCCTCCATCCAAAAGAAGCTAAATATACATTCTTTTCAAATGTACACGGAACATTCTCAAAGATAGACCACATGATAGGTCACAAAACAAGCCTCAAGAATTTCAAGAAAATTGAAATCATACCAAGCATTTTCTCAGACCACAAGGGACTGAAGCTAGAAACCAATCCCAAGGAAAAAAACCAAAAACACTCAAAATCATGGAGATTAAATAGCATGCTATTAAACAATGAATGGGTCAAGAATGATATTAGGGAAGAAATCAAAAGGTTTCTGGAAACAAATGAAAATGAACTCACAACAACCCAAAACTTATGGGACACAGTCAAGGCAGTCCTGAGAGGGAAGTTCATAGCGATACAGGCCCACCTCAAAAGGCTAGAAACATTCCAAACAAACAACCTAACCCTACGTCTACAAGAACTTGAGGAACAACAACAAAGGCAGCCCAGAGCAAGCAGAAGGAAGGAAATAACCAAGATCAGAGCAGAATTAAATGACATAGAGACTAAAAGCACAATTCTAAGGATCAATGAATCCAAGAGCTGGTTCTTTGAAAAGATAAACAAAATTGACAAGCCTTTAAGCAGACTCATCAAGAAAAAAAGAGAGAAGACTCAAATAAACACAATCAGAAATGAAAGAGGAGAGATTACAACAGATACCACAGAAATACAAAGGATTGTAAGAAATTACTACAAAGAGCTGTATGCCAAGAAATTTGAAAACCTAGGTGAAATGGACAAATTTCTAGAAAAATATAATCTTCCAAAACTCAATGAAAAAGAAGCAGAAAGCCTGAACAGACCAATAACAACAAAAGAAATTGAAGCAGTAATCAAAAAACTCCCAACACACAAAAGCCCGGGAACAGATGTTTTCACAGGAGAATTCTACAAAGCATTTAAGGAAGAGCTAACCCCTATCCTTCACAGACTATTCCAAAAAATCCAAAAAGATGGGAGTCTCCCAAACTCTTTTTATGAGCCAACATCATCCTAATTCCAAAACCAGATAAAGACACAACAAAGAAAGAAAACTTCAGGCCAATATCCCTGATGAACATCGACGCTAAAATCCTCAACAAAATACTGGCAAACCACATCCAACAATACATTAAAAAGATCATTCACCATGACCAAGTGGGATTCATTCCAGGGATGCAAGGATGGTTCAATATTCACAAGTCAGTAAATGTAATACATCACATAAACAAAAGCAAAGACAAAAACCACATGATCATATCAATTGAAGCAGAAAAAGCATTTGACAAGATACAGCACCCATTCATGATAAAAATACTCAGCAAAGTGGGAATAGAGGGAGCATTCCTCAACATAATAAAGGCTATATATGAGAGACCTACAGCCAACATCACACTCAATGGGCAAAAATTAAAATCTTTTCCACTAAGATCAGGGACAAGGCAAGGCTGTCCACTTTCACCACTTCTGTTCAATATAGTACTGGAAGTTTTAGCCACAGCAATCAGACAAGAAAAAGAAATAAAAGGCATCCAAATCGGAAAGGAGGAAACAAAACTGTCACTGTTTGCAGATGACATGATAGTATACATAGAAAATCCTATAGACTCTACCAAAAAACTGCTTGACCTAATAAATGAATTTGGCAAAACAGCGGGGTACAAAGTCAATATCCAGAAATCAAAGGCATTTCTGTACACCAACAATGAAACAGCAGAAACAGAGATCAAGGAAAAAACCCCATTCGAAATAGCAAAAAGAAAAATAAAATATCTAGGAATAAACCTAACCAAAGAGGTAAAAGACCTGTATTCAGAAAACTACATAACACTGAGGAGAGAAATCAAGGAAGACACAAACAAATGGAAACATATACCGTGTTCGTGGATTGGAAGAATTAATATCATCAAAATGTCCATACTACCCAAAGCAATTTACACATTCAATGCAATACCTATTAAAGTACCAGTGGCATATTTCACAGACATAGAACAAACACTTCAACAATTTATATGAAACCATAAATGACCCCGAATAGCTGCTGCAGTTTTGAGTTAAGTAGGAGGGATCACAATACCTGACACTAAACTATACTACAAGGCCACTGTAATCAAAACAGCCTGGTACTGGCATAAAAACAGGCACATAGACCAATGGAACAGAACAGAGAGCCCAGAAATATGCCCAAGTCTCTATGGTCAATTAATATTTGACAAAGGAGTCAGCAACATTAAATGGGATAAAAATAGCCTCTTCAACAAATGGTGTTGGGAGAATTGGACAGCCACGTGCAAAAAAATGAAACTTGAGCACCAACTTACACCATATACAAAAATAAATTCAAGGTGGATAAAAGACTTAAATATAAAGCGTGACACCATTAAGGTCCTAGAGGAGAACGTAGGCAGGAAAATCTCAGATATTTCACGAAGAAACTTTTTTACTGACGTGTCCCCTAGAGCAAGGGACATAAAGGAAAGAATAAACAAATGGGACCTCATCAAAATTAAAAGCTTCTGCACACCTAAAGAAAACAGTATCAAAATTAAAAGAGAACCAACTGTATGGGAAAACATATTTGCCAATGAGACCTCAGACAAGGGTTTAATCTCCAAAATATATAAAGAACTTACAAGACTGTACTCTAAGAAGACAAGTAACCCAATTAAAAAATGGGCAAAAGACTTGAACAGACACTTCTCCAAGGAGGACATACAGAAAATCCAAAGACACATCAAACGATGTTCAATATCGCTAGCTATCAGAGAGATGCAAATTTAAACCACAATGAGATACCACTTCACACCAGTCAGGATGGCCATCATAAACAAAGCAACAAACAACAAGTGTTGGAGAGGTTGTGGAGAAAAGGGGACCCTAGTACACTGCTGGTGGGACTGCAGACTGGTACAACCACTATGGAAAGCAGTATGGAACTTCCTCAGGAAAATAAAAATGGATCTGCCTTTTGACCCAGCAATTCCACTGCTGGGACTCTATCCTAAGAATACTAAAACACCAATTCAAAAGAACCTATGCATCCCAATGTTCATAGCAGCACAATTTACAATAGCTAGATGCTGGAAGCAACCAAGATGCCCATCAGTAAATGAATGAATCAAAAAACTATGGTACATTTACACAATGGAATTCTATGCAGCAGAAAGAAAGAAGGAGCTCCTGCCCTTTGCAACAGCTTGGATGGAACTGGAAAACATTATGCTTAGCGAAACAAGCCAGGCAGTGAAAGACAAATACCATATGATCTCACCTTTAACAGGAACCTAAATAACAAAACAAAGAAGCAAGCAAAATACAACCAAAGACACTGAAATAGAGGACAGGCTCAGGGTGACGGGAGGGGAGAGAAGAGGGAATTTAAGGGGTCAGTGGGAAGGGCTCACAGGAACAAACTTAAAGGGCACATGGTCATAAACTAGGGGGAGGTTGGTAATGGGAGGGAAGTGGGGGGGTTGGGAGGGGGAAAGGATTGGGATTAAAAAAGAGAAAACTGTATTTGAACAATGATTAAAATATAAAAAAAAAAACAACAACTTTGTGCCATCTTTGGATAGTAGGACCAAAGAATAAGAACAAGTGTAATCACAGGCACATGTCCCCACAATGATTGCTCCCAAAGGCTGTTATTTTTAACAATTACATCAATTACTTTACATTTTCCGGTCCCTTCCTCAAATTCTTTTGTTTCTGTTCCTTATGTAATTATTACACATGCAGTGTACAGGAAAAGAATGGATTTCATCAAAGTCAGGTTTTGCCTCACATACAGGGCTACATGGGTACACTGGTTACTCAGAAAGGGAATAACTTGCCATGCATTCCACAGGAAAGAAAGATGCTCTGACTGAGGAAGGACCATAGAAAAATAACCCCCTTCTATGTGCTCCTGCAACAATTTGTTTTATGTTGTAGTATAGGGAGGAACCAATTCTTTCCCCAGACTATATTGAAACATTATGAAATAAAAGCAATAAATCTGGGAAAGCAGGGTTCAGTGAGGCAAAACAGAAGAGTATGTGATCTGAAGTAAAAAAGACCTACATTTGAATCCAGCCACTACCACATGGAAACTGTTGGACTTTGGGAAGGAAACTCAACTCTTCTGAGTCTGTTTTCAGATTTGTAAATTGAGAATTACAGTAATAACATTTCTCTCTTTAACAGGATTATTCTGAGTATTGATTAAATGAGGTGAATGTAAAGAACTTAACATAATGCTGGACATATAATAAGTATTCAATGCAAAAAGTCATTTTTATATTGACATGCCACAAGCCATAACAATGTGAAGAGATAGTGTTATAAGGTCATGGAGAAATAGACTTACCTCTGTCTTGTCTGAATTGCCTTGGTGGTAAAGGAAGGTGGGTAGGGATTTGTTTACTTATACTAATTACATATAAATATCTCAGGTAGTTTTTATTATTCCACCTTCTAGAGGCTCTGATTACTATTTCCTTTCATTGACTCCATGTGCTGCCTCTTCAATCTTCTAGCCTATGTAGTAAGACAACCTCCTAGAACCACTGTGCCTCAATTTATCTGCATCCTGTATCCAGACTGACTGGCTAAAATGCAAAGGCTAACATCAGGCAAAATGTAGCTAATACTAGGTAGAAATTAGAATAAATAGCAAGTAGTAAGTTATAACAAAGTTGACACTCTCAAGTATACTTTTAAAATATATAGGTTCACTAATTTTACTGGTATTGATTTTTTTTCTTCCACACTCCCATCAAACCAAACAGTGGCTTGTAGAGTATTTTTTTTTTGATGGGGAGGTTACTCTGATGTTATCTTTTATTCCATGAGTAATTCTTGGAGGTTTTTCATTCTTTCAAAACTGGTAGCAATGCCACCACCTTACCTTTGTATAATGAGTATGGTTTTCAAAGCACTTTCATATAGACCGTCTTCATGAAAACTCTGTGGTAGATACTTTGTAGAGATAAAGATACAAAAAAATAAAGTCAGAGAGAAAGAGACTGAGAGAGAGAAAATGCAAAACAAAAAAAAATGAAACGAGCAGAAATACACAGAGATACACACACACACATAAAACACAGGTAATCTGAAGTCACCAAATGTGAGATAAAATGGTTCAGTAGCAACAGAAGAGTAAACAAAGCAGGAGCAATCACAAGAAAAAAAACAGATAAAATGAAAATGCAAAGGGAACAACAACAACAGAGCCAGGACCTTATGAATGAGTAAACCCTAAGCTCAGCTCTTGAAGAGAAAAAAAGTTCTATTAGCCAAGGCACTCTTGTCACTTGTCTTGTGTAGGACACCAGTGAACTCAAAAAAACCACCAGTCAGGGAAAATGCATGAGCAAGGAAGGCCTGAAACAGAGAGCTGATTTTCTCAATTTGTTTTTAACTCTTACCTCCTTTTATAAACATAAAACAAAGTGTTTCCCTTTATTGTAATAAATCCTGTTAAGGGGGCTTGCTACCTGACCATTTGAGAATTAATAATATAGGAAAGCTAGCATGAGTGCTACTGATTTCCATCAGACTAGAAAAAATATCAAATTTTAGTTTTTACCCCCAAACTGTTATAATATTAAATGTTTTGTCTAAGTCATGCATGTTCTCTGTCCTATTTGATACTCTTGTCCTCACACTGCTCACCTTCCCTTCGATTCTCCAAACTTACACTGAGTGACAAACTTTTCCATCCCTTGAAACTCATTAGTCTAGACCACAGGTAGCAAATACAAGGCCCAAGGGCAAAATCCAGCCCTCCACCTTGTTTTATCTACCAGGCACCTTGATTCTACCCAGAGGCAGTACCAATCTCTCACTTAACTGTTAAGGAGTAGTTATATTTATACAGTGCTAAAATTACATTCGGCTCTTTGAAGGCAACCACTAGGCTGACGTGGCACCCAGTGGAAATGAGTTTGATACCCTTGGTCTAGACAAAGCCCATAGGAGTTGCAGGCTATAGACCAGGACAAATGTTCCAGGTGAACAGAATGCTGTTTCTTTTTAAATAGCTGAAGTTGATAATGGTTCATTTTCTGTAAGGGCAACATGTCATCTTTCCCACCCATCTTCCCAGGATCATTTTCTTAATAATTTCTTTTCCTTCTGACATGAACAGTCCAGGTCTGAAGTTTTTTGTACCGCTGTGACAGAAGTCATTGTAAGATCTGATGCTTTTTTTAAGGCTTAAAAGACTGTGTTTTTCTCCTGTGAAAGTGCTGACTTCACTATTGCAGTGACTGCAAGAAGACTCTTCTGTTACTTCATAAAACCAAGGCAGCATGTCCATCTCAGTCCATCCTCAGTGGGTGAAGGGGTTCACTGGTACTGAAGTACAGCTAATGTCAAAGAAAAGTCATTAGAAACAGAAGCAGTGGACATTCAAAGAGCAGCTTCCAACTGAGCTCATAGCTAAGTTTCCCTCCTGATAGATGGGGCAATATTTCTGTATTGGGTATGGGGAAAAGATTTGTTTTCTAACTTTGAAAAGCTTTCTACAGGTGTTACCAGGTCACTTGGGTAATGACCTACGGTGGGGTAGGGAGTCAAATGGTTTTATAAAGGCCATATTTCAATTAGCAGGTGGCTGGGATGACTTCCCCTTGTCTTATCTCACTCCACCAACAGGGAGTCACTGACTACTGTGTCTGAAGGAAATAAAACAGGTTCATTTTCATGCATACTTCACAGAGGGGTAGAAGTAGCAGACAACTCAAATACATGGCAGCTGGTGGGAGCAGAAAAAAAAACTGTATTAAAGAATTTGAATTGTGCTGCAAATGGCACTAACACCCAAAAATTGAAGTCCCTGCTGCCTCACCAGGAACTAGCTACTTATAGGGCAATACTGTTAAATCTGGGTATAAGCCCCCTGAATGACAATGAGTTTGCTCTTATCCTGTCTTAGATCCTTAACATTGGATAGGACTGGGACCCTAAACTCTGACCACAGCCTGAGTTCCTAATCTTGACCAGCTGTTTTGATAATCACAATAGAGAGCAAATAAAATGGGAAGCATCAGTTTTCTCCATCCTTACAGCAATAGAACCAATATGGAGTAACGTTTAGGGACAGTAGTTAGAATGTATTATCTTTGTATATGAACAGCAAATAGAAAAACTGGGGTTGTATCAAGGAGAAAAAAAGTCTGCCTTGGAAAAAGAATAACAGAAATTCCTCCCACAGGCCCCAGTGTTAGGCAGACTACTGCTTTTGACTAACTGACTGATGCGTGGAATGAAGGGTACTCTAAGGCTACCCAT
This sequence comes from Phyllostomus discolor, assembly GCF_004126475.2. Lineage (NCBI taxonomy): Eukaryota > Metazoa > Chordata > Mammalia > Chiroptera > Phyllostomidae > Phyllostomus > Phyllostomus discolor. The sequence continues at coordinate 78,687,586 of NC_050198.1, read as the reverse complement.
CAGAATACAGAATGACAGGAAGAAACTGATTTCTCCCACCTTCTCAGAGAGCCTCACCATAAGATGAAGAAAATCTTTATATGTTGGTCTATAAACTAACTGAAGCATGGCCTTGTTGTAAGATTTGATTTTTTGAGGGACCAGCTTATTAAAACCACCTGGGTTCAACTCCTGGTAGTCCTACTTCCTAGGTACAAGACCTTGGGCATGACACTCTCTGAACCTCACATTCCCATTCCACACACAAGGATTCTAATGGTACTTATTTTATAAAACTAGTGTGAGGCTTAAACAAAATAACATAGGTAAAGCATTCAGCACAGGTCAGAGCATAAAACAATGACAATTTTGTCATTGTTATTATTATTACCACCACTACTATAACATGGTTCTCATCAGGTTAACAATAGAGTATAAGATAGTAATTATTAGGAATTCAGCTTCCACTCGGTGCACTTCACAGACTAATTGGACTAAAGGGTGGCACAACAAGGTAGATTAAAGGCTCTGGCCTGGAGCATAAGGGCAGTGGGGGACACACAGCACTCTGAGGGCTTAGGCTGGAGGCTGGGCACATGTGAATATTGGGGCCCAGACCTAGCCCCCAACACAGAAAAACAGGATGGGAAAAAAGGAGCCTAGCCCCCTTTCTGCCTGTAAAATCCAGGAAGACCCACAGAACCTGCTTGGTGGGTTTAAAGTCAGCAAGAGGCTATTTTTTTCTTCCAAGTGTAAGACAATAAGACCTGGAGCTGTGAAAGGACCAAAGACAGACCCATAGAGAGATCAGAAGGCTAAAACCAAAAAATGAGACCAAATTCCTTCTGTATCTTACAGAACTTGCATTTTATTTGTTACTTTTTATTTTTACGTTTTGATATGTTATTATTTTTATTATTTTTATTTCTCCTCTTTTCATGTAGTTTTTTGTTTTGTTTGATTTTATTATTTGAATGGTTTTCTTTTTTCTCCCTTTAATATTGCATTTTAATTTCTCTCACTTCACTCATATTGCTATAACACACTACTCTTTGTCTTTTACTTTTTATTCTTTATTCACACCATATATTTCCTGTCATATTACTTTTGTCCTCATTTCCACACAGCACCCTTCCCTGATCTTGGTCCATTTTACTATCTTCCTGGGCTTTATTACTGTTGCAGTTAACTTCATTTTCTCACATACTACATCAAGTTTCTATCTCTTACTCTCACTATATCTCGCCATCTAATATCACATAAGCACCCTGCTTTCTGGAGTAAGCTCACATTCTTTTCCCCCTCTAATAAGAGTCTTATCACTTTTTCACATTTTAAAAAATGTGGCTAGTTGGATGAAATATCATGGTTATTGCTGTACTTCTCCAAAGGACCCCCTATCTATTATCAACTTGTTAATACTTTGCATCCATTAGAATAATCTCCCACTTAACCAACTTCATCTTCACCCTTCCCCAAACCACATACAAGATAAGGTTGGAGTTGTGAATACCAGTAAGCCCACTGGAGGAAAGAACTTACCAGGAAAGGAGCCACCAATGAGTAAAACCCAAGTACAAAAAAAAGACCCCACTGAAACAGAAAAAAGGGGCAACCCTAGAGTATTCAGAAAAGGAGATCAAAGAGACCACACAACTGAATCCCACAGAACTCCTACCATAGAAGTTCACCTTAAGAAGACTGCTGGCAAAGCAGAGCATTGGGAATTGCAGAAACAAAAAGAGTCACCTAAAGTGGGGAGACAAAAAAAAAAAAAAAAAAGAACCTGCAATCAAAAGGAATGAACGACGCCTGAATAAAAGAGCTAAGTGATACTGAGGTAAGCAAACTATCAGATACAGAATTCAAAGCATAGTTATAAGGATGCTCAAGGAACTCACAGAAAACTACAAAGAACTGAGCGAGAAATACAATAGCATGAAAAAGAAAATAGAAACTATAAACAAGAGCCAGGAAGAAATGAAGAATACAGTTTCTGAAATAAAAAACACATTAAAAGGATTACAGCCAGGCTAGAAGAAGCAGAGGACTGAATTAGTGAGCTGGAGGAAAAAATAGAAAGAAATGCCCAGGTAGAGCAGCTGCACAAAAAAACCCTAAAAAGTATGATAGCTTAAGGGAACTGCAACACAACATGAAATGCAACAACATTCAAATCATAGGAATACCAGAGGGAGAAGAAAAGGAGCAAGGGATAGAAACCCTGTTTGAAAAAATAATGACAGAAAACTTTCTGAACATGGAGTGGGAAAAAAAAACCACACAAAATCAGAGAGCAGAGGGGGTCTCAATCAAGATGAACCCAAAGAGGCCTACTCTAAGACATGTGATAATTAAAATGCCAAGCTTTAAAAACAGAGAGAAAATTTTAAAAGCAGCAAGGGAGAAATAAGAAGTAACATACAAGGGAGCTCCAATAAGACTAGCAGCTGATTTCTCAAAAGAAATACTACAGTCCAGGAGAGAATGGCAAGAAATAGTCCAAGTAATGAAAAGAAAATGCCTGCAGCCAAGGTTACACTAACCAGTGAGGCTCTCAATTAAAATAGAAGGTGAAATAAGGAGTTTCCCAAATGAAAGAAGGCTGAAAGAATACACCCCCACTAAATCAGCACTGCAAGATATGCAAAAGGGACTGCTAAAAGAAGAGGAAGAAAAAGAGTGAGAGAGAGTGGAACACAGGTACAAAAAGGGGGAATGAATAAGTACCTATCAACATAACCTTAAATGTTAATGAGTTAAATGCTCAAATCAAAATACATAGGGTAGTTGAATGGATCAAAAAACATGACCCACACATATGTTGCCCACAAGATACCCACCTCAGAACAAAAGACCTACAGAGACTGAAAGTGAGGGTTGGGAAAAAATATTCCAAGCAAATGGACACACAAAAAAGTGGGGTAGCAATACTTATATCACACAAAATAGACTTCAAAACAAAAGTAATACAAAGAGACACTGAAGAACACTTCATGATACTCAAGGGAAGAATCCACCTAGAAGACATAAACATTGTAAACATTATGCATCCAACGTAGGAACATTGAAATACATAAGGAAAATCTTAGAGCACTTAAAGAAAGGTATAGGCAGCAACACACTTATATTAGAAGATTTTAACACCCACTGTCAAAAATGGATATATATCCCAAACAAAAAATTTTAACAAGGACATTGTGGAATTTAACAATGTATTTGATCAAATGGATTTAACAGTACACACACACACACACACACACACACACTATTTCATCCCAAAGAAGCAAATACACATTGTTTTCAAATGAACATAGAACATTTTCACAGACAGAACACAAAATAGGACACGAAACAAGCCTCAACAAATTCAAGAAAATTGAATCAAGCATTTTCCCAGACCAGAAGGGCCTCAAACTGAAAACCAACCTTAAGGAAATAACTGAAAAACACTCAAACTTATGAAGATGGAATAGCATGCTATTAAACAATGAATGGATTAAGTATGGGATCAACGAAGAAATAAAAAAGTTTCTGGGAAGAAATGAAAATGAACACACAACAGTCCAAAACTTATGGGACAGAGTGAAGGCAGTCCTAAGAGGGAAGTTCATAGTGATACAGGCCTACCTAAAAAAGATAGAAACATTTCAAATAAACAAACTAACCCCATATCTACAAGAACCGGAGGAACAACAACAAACAAATCCCAGAGTAAGTAAAAAGAAGGAAATAACAAAGATCAGAGCAGAATCAAATAACAGAGAATAAAAGCACAATTCTAAGGATCAATAAATCTAGGAGCTGGTCCTTTGAAAAGATAAACAAAATTGAGAAGCCTTTAAGTAGACTCATCAAGAAAAAGTAGAGAGCACCCAAATAAACAAAATCAGAAATAAAAGAGGAGAGATTACAACTGATACCAAAGAAATACAAAGGATTGTAAAAAAATTATTATGAACAACTACATGGCAAGAAATTTGAAAACCAGGGTGAAATAGACAAATTTCTAGAAAAATATTATCTTACAAAAATGAATGAAGAAGCAGAATGCTTGAACAGACCAATAACAGCTGATGAAATTGAAGCAGTAATCAAAAAATTCTCAGCACAAAAAAAGCCCTAAACTGGATGGTTTCACAGGAGAGTTTGACAAAACATTTAAGGAAGAGCTAACCTCTATCCTCAGACTATTG